>NW_005873712.1:10266-20946 GCF_000147115.1 Myotis lucifugus | reverse complement strand
GTGCAAACAGTTCAATTGTGATACAGCTCAGTTACTATCATGAAGCAGCAGATGGCACGGTGGCCCTCTCTGGCTAGCCAGCTCTGCTCTGCTCTGGTCTGCTCCACCTGCTCCATTCCCATCTCCCTCTTCCTGTTTCTCCAGGAAATAATCTTGAGTGAAAATAGAAAGTGTGCTCCCAGAGCCAGAAAGAAGCTGGCTTAGAGAGAAGTCCCCACCCCTGGTCTCTGATTGGTCCATCCTCATGCAAAGAAGGACTCAAGTCCTCAAAGTTTCATTGCTCCAAAAAGTAGTGTCCTGATTGGTCAGAATGGAGCTGCTCTGATTGGTTAGTGAAAATGCTGATAAGGATAGAAGTGCATAGTTCCAATTGAATGGAGAAAGCCTCAGTCTTAAAGACTGAAATATATTCTCGAGACTCCTTTCTAAGGGGTGGCTCAAATGCAGGAACACAGTGCAGGCAGGCAGCTCAGTGCAGTCTTCTTCTTAAAGAGCTCTCCTGGTGAGCCCCCCTCCCCTCCTCCTTCCATAGCAATGGCTGCACTGGTCTGTCTCATAAATTTGAGTCTATTTAGCCAGCAGGAGTCCTTCTTGGTAGGAATCCTCTTTCTCAGGGTCCCCAGTTCCAAACAACCTTGATGTCACTATCTTTAGAGACCAAAATGAATTTACCCCAGTATTCTTCAAACGGTGATGGCTACACCACAATTTCTGTGGGTTCTTTGTTTGTTTCCCACTTTAAATGCCTGGGAATGTAACTTCACCAAAATTTATAGTGGTTGATGGTCTGAAATAATTCTGCATTCATGAAACTTGTCCCCTGTTTTCTTACAAATCTCTACATGAAACAGCAACAAAGAAAAAGTCTCATTTTGTGTGTGTGTGTGTGTGTGTGTGTGTGTGTGTGTGTGTGTATGTGTGCGCGCGCTCTACTATGGATAATAGAGTGTGAAAGGGATTGTAGATTTTTGTTTGTTTTTTACTCTGAGAACTTGTTTATCATGAAAAGGGTCAAAGAAGGTCCAATAGTGAGTGACAAAAATTTTCTCCATAGATTTTTTTAAAAAGCAAGAAGAGTTTAATAATGAAGATTTTAGACTGATTTACAGTTTATTAAAAAAAGAAACCAACACCTATTGAAAGCCACTTATTGCTAAATTCAAGTGGTTTGATCAGATCTGGTAAGCTCTCCACAATTTCTCACAGAACCAGAGCACCACTCACTGGCTTCTTCAAGGAGGTCAATGTGAGAAAGTCAGGAAAGAGAGGCTGGTCTGAGAAGTTGTTAAATTAAAATCTGAGACACATTAATTGAAGAAAAAAGTTTTCTGAATTTTATTTTTTCTCCTGCCATGTTGTATTTGTGCTTACCTGGAGTTAGCAATCTGGGTAAATAGAAAATAAAGCCATTTCATGAGTCAATGTGTATACTGTATATAAGGTTCAGAGAAAATTAATCATTATACATCAATCAAGCAATACATTTACTCTCTAGTGTGGAGGCAAAGAAACTGTTCTGTCAAATAACATTGGAGTGTTCTCCTTGTGAATTTAACATATAAATGGCCACAATCAAAGCTCAGAGATACTTGCACACTCAGGCAGGGACGGTGTTTGGTATATCTACCAAAGGAACACATGCTTACCCGAGCTCCCATCCAGGAATGTCCCCCCAGAGTGAAATGTGTGTGAGCACGTGCACCTGCAGACATGTACAAGAATGTTCATAGCAACGTGCTTTGTACTAGACCCGCATTTGGAAACCACCTAAATGCCCATCAGTAGAAGAACAGACTTATAAATACAGAAGAATAATATACAGTAATAAAAATGAGCAAACTACAGCAATGCAAAGCAACATGGCTGCCTCTCACAGCTGCACTGTTGAATGAAAGAACAGACACAGAAAGCTGTGTGGTTTGGTTATAAAAGTTCAACAACAGGCAGAATTAACCCCCAGGGTTTGAAGTCTGGGGAGTGTTCTCTTTGGGGAGCAAGGGGGATTGTACTGACTGTATTTTCTTATTTTCTGTGATCTTTATGCTCTGGTAGTCGGGACCTTGATCATGGAGAGATTGCTTCTACCAGCGCTAATTCCTGGAGATAGATAATGTCCCCCTTTATGCCCCTGTGAGTGTACCTTTGATATAAATTCAGTGACCACACTCTTAAATATCTCCTTTATCAAACTCTTACAGGCCAAGCCAATAGTCCCCCTACCTGAAACTACGCCTGCAAAAGTGCCAAGCCACTAGATACTCCATTTTTAAAAATATATTTTTATTGATTTCTGAGAGGAAGGGAGAGGGAGAGAGAGAGATACAAACATCAGTGATGAGAGAGAATCATGGATCAGCTGCCTCCATCACGCCCCCTGGTGGGGGTTGAGCCAGCAACCTGAGTATTTGACCTTGACCTGATGGAACCTGGGACCCTTCAGTCTGCAGTCTGATGCTCTATCCACTGAGCCAAACTGACTAAAACTAGAGACTGCTTTTGTGGCCAGCTTCTGACCCCAAATTATTTAAACTGTCTAATTTAAACCTAGTGAACGTATCCTGCCTTGCCCATTACTACCTGCAAGAATTCCAGAAGGCTTCGCCATCGGCCCTGTGTGCCTCCTGGCAGACTAGGTGCTTCCCAGGTCCCATATGGTGTGGTGTCAAATGCTTCCGATTTTTAGGGATCTGTACCAGTTAATAATGCGGATTTTATAATGAGAAAAAACACCATAATTTCAAGAGAAAAATCAAAATTGCTTTATTCAAAGTAATGTCCATCACTAGCTACACATTTCCCCCATCTTTCAGGTAATTTGTGGATACCGTCCGAATAGAACTTCTCTTGTTTTGAAGCAAACCATTCAGAGACCCAATTTTCAACGTCTTCGTATGTTTTGTAGTGCTGTTCAGAAAGTGCATGTGCCATGGATCAGAACAAGTGGTAATCTGAAGAAGCAAGGTCTGGTGAATATGGTGGGTGGGTTAATCCTTCCCAGGTACGATCTTTTAACATGTCTTTAACTGGTTTTGAAGTGTGTGATGGTGCATTATCATGAAGCAAATTACTTTGGCATGTCTTCTGGCCCATTCTGGTCACTTCATGATCAAAGTGTGGTTCAAATTGATTATTTGTTGTTGGTAGCTATCAGTATTAACGGTTTCACTTGGTTTTAGAATCTCATAATACACCATACCTTCCTGATCCCACCAAAAGTAGAGCATTGTCTTCTTTCCGCAGCTATTTGGCCTTGCAGTTGATGTTGATGGTTGACCATTGATCAACCCATGGTTTTGTGCACTTGGGAATCTCAAAATAAATCCAATTTTTATTGCCAGTCACAATTCGATGCAAAAAATACTTTCTTGTTATTGAAGCAACCTTTTACTGATGACTTTTCGGCTTCCATTTGTCTTTCGTTCAGTTGATGTAGCACCCATTTTTCTTTCTTTAAAATCTTTCCCATTGCGTGTGAATGATTCGAAATTGTTTTCTGAGCAATGTTTAATCTTTCTACAAGTTGGTTTTGAGTCTGACATGCATCTTCATTCAATAATGCTTGCAATTGTTGGTCTTCAAACTTTTTTGGTTGACCTCAACGTTCCTTGTCTTTCACATTGAAATCATAACTTTTAAAGCATTTATACCAGCGTTCACAAGTATCTTGAGATAGAACATTGTCACCATAAGCTTCCCAAAGTGTATGATAACTTTTTCTTCAAAATAAAGTAATGAATTAAAACATCCCACAAATGCTCTTTTTTTGGCATGAAATTCGATATTTTTAAATGTAAAAATATCTATGATGTTAACACCTTGAATAAATTTGACATATGAAGTTTTGAATCTTGCTGTTAATACAACAAAAGAGCATACATATCAAATTGCATATATATCAACATATGTGTAACTCCATCGATTGAAAAAAATCTGCATTATTAACTGGTACACCTAGTAGGTAACCTAAGGCAGTGTTTTGGTATATAAAAATTCTGAAAATATTTGGATACCAGTTCTCCCAAACTGTGACTTCACAAAGTCTGCCTGCCTTCCATATGTATTTTTTAGTGGTAGCCTGTGTGAACTGATGGGCTTTGGTGCAAAGTCAACGCCAACAGGATTGTCCGACTTGGGTGAAGTGAAGAAGGAAGCTTTATTGTGACACAGCACTCTGTGAAGTGAGCACAGCTGCAAGGGCCAGGCAGCCCTCTCCCTGTAGGTAGACAGCTCTGTTCTGCTCTTTGTTTGTTGGCTCCTTTTGTTGTTGTTTTTCTAATTTGAGCCCTTTTTAGTAGGTATCTTTTGTCTCAGGGTTCACATCTGGGTAATAACAAAGTGGGAAATGCTCTAGAATGGCAGTCCTGCCTTTGGGGACATTGTCTCATATGTCACCCTTCCTTGGGTGGCTGTTCTACCTCAACTGTCCTGCAGCTTGCCTTTTGTTTCTCTTCACGATCTGTTCTGCAAAACTGAAGTTCTTACAATTTTTTTGGTTCAATTTACATAAAAAATGTCAAATGTTTAGGAACAAATCTAACAAAAAGTGTGTGTGTGTGTGTGTGTTAGTGTATGTGTCCTGCTAAGAAATCATTCTCTCCACAAGTACAGGAAGATATCTTATTTAATATAGAGGGAATATGCTAATTGACCATCACACCGTAATAGTCAAGATGTCTGTGCCTACAGCGGATGCAGGGATTCCTTAACATAAGATGGCTGTACCCAGAACAGAGGCCAAGTTCCTGTAACAAGCCTTCAAGGCAATCCGCAGGGACCTGAGGCTTTTTGGCACTGGGATGGAGCAGGGGACCTACGGCTGCATACCCTGCCCAGCAGGGCTTGATGGGAGACCTCATGTTGTGCCCCCTGCCCAGCGGGGCTTGCAGGGGAACTCAGGCTGCACCCCTGCCATGGTGCCGGGCCAGGGGGCCTCAGGCAGTGACTCCCAAGCTGGTGCATGGCCAGAGGACCTGAGGCTGAAATCCCTTCCCCAGTTCCAGGCCGGGGACCTGAGGACGTGCCCCCGCCATGCAGGGCTTGACGGAGGACCTCCGGCCATACCTTGCACCAGGTGTAGCTTGAAGGGGATCTCAAGGTGTGCCTCCTGTCCCAGTCCGGGCCAGGGGACCTCAGGCTATACACCTCACCCTGGGCCAGGTTACAGAGGCTGCGCCCCCTTCCTGTCGGGGTTTGATTGGGGCACTGATGCTGTGCCCCTTGACCCAAGCAAGGGGACCTCAAGGTGCATCCCCTGGTCTTACACCTGGCCAGGTGACCTAAAGACACACCCCTTACCAGGCAGGGCTTGACAGGGGTTGGGCGAGTCAGGTCTGGATCTAGCCCAATGGAAGTGAAGCTGGCCGGGTCTGGGTCTCACGTGAATTCGAGGCACATGTGGGTGGACAGAACTTGACTCTGGTTCCCATTGTGCATCCCAGACTCTGACAGGAGGAAGATTTTCATATACATTTTACTAATTTTCTTTCATCTCTGACACTTCTATTAAGGAAGAGAGGGCAAAGAGCAATATTAAAATATTTCCTCTAATTAATTACCTTTTTAATGTGCACAAATTTCATGCACCTGGTCACTAGTATTTTTATATTTTCTTCTAAAAGCTTACTGTTTTGCTTTCACAATTAAGTCTACTGTCCATCTGATTGGTTTAACGCAAAAATCAACTTTAACATTTTTCCATATGGTTCCCAAATGTAACAGAACAATTTATTCAAAATTTCTGGCCTTCATTTCCAACTTTGAAGTACCACATTTGTCAGAAATATGATGGCCATAGGATTTATTATTCAAATTGATTAGATTTTGAGAGTAAAAAAGGGCATTGCTAATTATTGCTGTAGAACAAGAAACTTAAACAGGCTGTTTTGAGCAAACTGGGATGATGCTCATCATAAAGCAGGGTTCATATTGCTGGGCTCTCTGTTTTGTTCCATTTCTAATCATATTTGCACAAACACCCACTTTATCTTATTTCCACAGCTTTAGAATAAGTTGTTATTTATTAAGTATGTCCTTTCATCTGATTTTTCAAGATTGTCTTTGATATTCTTGGCCTTTTACATTATTATATAAGTACTATTGGCCCCATGCACAAAATTCATGCACATTAAAAGGGAATTAATTAGAGGAAATATTTAATACTGATATTTGCCCTTTCTCTATAATAGAAATGTCAGTGATGAAAGAAAATTAATAAAATGCATATGAAAATCTCCATCCTGTCAGAGTCTGGAGCACACTGTGGGACCTAGAGTCAAGTTCCCTCCCACCACCCACACGCACTTAGAAAATGCAAGAGATCCAGACCCGGCTGGCCCCACCCGCATTGGATAAGACCCAGCCCACCCACGATCAAGCTACTCTTTGTGGAGAGCAAAACCTCAGGTCCCCCATCCTGGCACCAGGTGGGGGGTGCAGTCTCAGGTCTCCAGTCAAGTGCCACCAGGTGGGGGTAACATCCTCAGGTCCCCTGTCAAGCGCTGTCCAGCTGGAAGCATGGCCTGAGGTCCCCAGGCCTGGCACTGGGGTGGGGGTGTGGGGCACAGCCCGAGGCCCCCCCGTCAACCACCATGGGGCAGGGGGAGCAGCCTGATGTCCCTGCTCTTTGGTCATAACGTTACAGCATCCAGCTATCTAATCTAATAAAAGAGAAACATGCAAATTGACCATACCTCTGCTACACCCACAAGCCACACCCACAAACCACACCCACCCACCAATCAGGAGCGAGTATGCAAATTAACCCAACTAAGATGGCAGCAGCCATGGAGCTGGAGTGAGCAGGAGGCTTGGGTTGCCCCCGGCAACGGAGGAAGCCAAGCTTCCCGCCTGCCCTGCAGGCCCTGAGCTCCGCTCAAGGCTATAAAGTTTCAATTATAGAAAGATAAATAAATCCCAGATACCCTGCTTCCAGCCCTACGGCCATGGCACACCTGAAAACGGGCCCTCAGTCCCCTCACCCCAAGATGGCCCACGCCTTCCCCAGTAGGTGGCCCCCTTCACTGGAAGTGGGCTGTGGCCCAGCCTGAAAACAGCCATCAGCCCCTCACCCAAGCTGTCCAGGCACCCCAGCAGGAACCTCCACTCTGGAGGGGGTGTGGCCAGCCTGCAAACAGCCCTCAGCCCCTAACCCAGGCTGGCCAGACACCCCAGCAGGACCCCCACCCTGATCCAGGACACCCTTCAGGGCAAACCAGCCGGCCTCCGCCATGCACCTGTCCTCTATTCTATATCCATATAATAAAAGGGTAATATGCAAATTGACCCTAACAGCAGAACGATTGGAAATGATTGGTCACTATGACACACACTGGCTACCAGGGGGCAGATGCTCAATGCAGGAGCTGCCCCCTGGTGGTCAGTGCACTACCACAGGGGGACCTCTGCACAGCCACAAGCCAGGCTGATGGCTGCCAGCACAGCGGTGGTGGCGGGAGCCTCTCCCACCTAATCAGCAGCGCTAAGGATGTCCAACTGGAGCTTAGGCCTGCCCCCCGCTGGCAAGTGCACATCCCCCGAGGGATCCCGGGCTGCCAGAGGAATGTCTGACTGCCAGCTTAAGCCCCATCCCCCAGGGAGTGGGCCTAAGCCAGCAGGTGGACATCCCCTGAAGGGTCCCAGACTGCGAGAGGGCACAGGCCCGGCTGAGGGACCACCCGAGTGCACAAATTTTTGTGCACCGGGCCTCTAGTCTAATCTAATAAAAGACTCATAGGGTAGTTATCCATACCTCCGACACACTTCCCATTGGCTAATCAGGGCGATATGCAAATTAACAGCCAACAAATATGGTGGCCTGCAGCCATGCAGCTGAAGCAAACAGGAGGCTTGGTTGCACCTGCGATGGAGGAAGCCAAAATTCCCCGCCTGCTGCGTCAGGCTCTGAGCTGCACTTTAAGCAACTATGTTGCAATTATAGAAGCTAAACAAACCCCAGATACCTGCTTTCAGCAGCCGAGGCCTCAAGCTGGAGCCGGCTCTCAGCTCCAGTGACAGCCATAGAAGGTAAATAAATCCCAGAATAAAAAGAAAAAAGAAAAAAAGGAGAGGTTGGGTGCTTCAGTCACCCACCAGCCTGAAAACGGCCCTCAGCCCCTCACCCAGACTGGCCAGGCACCCCAGTGGGGACCGCCACCCTGAAGCGGGTGTGACCAGCTGCAAACAGCCATCAGCCCATCATCCAGGCTGGCCAGGCACCCAAGTGGGACCCCCACCATGATCCAGGACACCCTTCAGGGCAAACCAGCCGGCTCCCACCAGTATACCAGGCCTCTATTTTATATAGTAAAAGGGTAATATGCAAACTGACCCTAACAGCAGAAAGACTGGGAATGACTGGTCACTATGACACACACTGACCACCAGGGGGCAGACGCTCAATGCAGGAGCTGCCCTCTGGTGGTCAGGGCACTCTCAAATGGGGAGCTCTGCTCTGCAACAAGCCAGGCTGATGGCTGCCAGTACAGCAGTGGTGGTGGAAGCCTCTACCGCCTCCTCAGCAGCACTAAGGATGTCTGACTGCAGTTTAGACTTGCTCCCCGCTGGCAAGTGGACATCCCCTGAGGGCTGCCGGGCTGCCAGAGGGATGTCTGACTGCCATCTTAGGCCTAATTCCCCAGGGAGCAGGCCTAAGCCAGCAAGTGGTCATCCCCTGAGGGGTCCCAGACTGCAAGAGGGCACAGGCTGGGCTGGGGGACTCCTCCCCCCCACAAATGCACAAATTTTTGTGCACCGGGCCTCTAGTTTTATGTATTCCTCTATTATGTAGATAGATTAAAATCACTTGCCATGTTTCACCAAATAAAAAACAAAACAAAGAAAACCTGTTTTTTAAATGAAATTGCATTGATTATGTAGATCAATTGACATTTCAATAAGGAATCATGACCATGGTATAGCTTTCCATTTATTCAGAACTACTTTATTTTCCCTCAGTAATGATTACAGTTTTCTGTATAGAATTTCTTAACATATTTTGATGCATTTATTCCTAGGCATTTGAACATTTTTTACATCATTATATATGCTATTGAAAACATTTTTTAAAACTTTGTAACTCATAGAAATACAAATTAGCTGTGTAACTTGAACTTTTAACCAGAAACACCTTACTTAACTCAATTTTAAATTCTAATAACTTAGACTTTAGATGAAAATATTCATCTGAAATATTATAAGATTTGCTCTTGCTTTCAAATTTTTATATACTTTGTTTTTCTTGAGAGCTTGTTTGGAGGTTCTAGCAGGGGAGCGCAGCTACTCGTATACCCTTGACCGAAGACCGGTCCTCTCCTCGGGGGGGAAGGTCGTCCTCTTCGACCGAGCGCACAGCTTCGGGAGGGACGCACATGGATCAGTGAGGGAGGAGGGGGACACCCGCCTAGCCAGCCAGATCAGCCGAATCAACCCTGGCGATCAATGGGGTGACAGATGTCGCAGCCAGATCGCCCTCACATCCTACTTTGTTTTTCTTGAGTAACCATATCAGCTGGGATCTTCATTCAATTTTGAATAAGTGATGGGAACATACATTCTTATCTTGTCAAATTGCTAACTAATTTCTTCTTTATTTTTTTATATGTTTTTTTTGTATACTTTTGAGGGCTTATTATTGGGTGCATAGAAATTTAGACTTGTTATATTTTCCTAGGGATCTGAATCTTTTTACAATATGAAGTGTCTGTCTTTAACACTAGAACAGCAAAACCTACTTTACCTAATAATCACAGCTACATCTACTTTTATGGTTAGTATTTCCCTCATATAGCTTTCCATTCTTTTTTCCTAATTCTATTTTTTTATGTTATAGATATATTTTCTGTAGACACCATACAATATTTTTTCAATCTAGCCTAACCATTTTTGTCTTTTAACTGAAATGTTTAGTCATTTCACATTTATGTTTTAAGAGTATATCTTTATTGATTTCACAGAGTAAGGGAGAGGGAGAAGCAGAAAGCTAGAAACACCAATGATGAGAAAATCATTGATCAGCTGCCTCCTGCAGACCCTCTACTGGGGATGGAGCTCGCAACCCAGGCAAGTGCCCTTGACTGGAATCGAACACAGAACCTTTAAGTCCACAGGCCAATACTATATCCAATGAGCCAAACTAGATAAGGCTAGTCATTTCACATTTAAATAATTACTGAAATATTTGGGATTTAATGTGATATTTTGCTATGTGTCATTCCTGTTTTGTGTATCTTTTTTCTTTCCCCTTTTTGGATTGGTTGTGTAATTTTGGGTGTTTTTTTTTCTCTTTGGTTTTTTATGGTAGTTATAAACCCTTTCACTATTCTTCTTTTGGTTACCTTAGACAAGTGGTCGGCAAACTGCAGCTCGTGAGCCACATGCGGCTCTTTGGCCTTTTGAGTGTGGCTCTTCCAGAAAATTACACGTGCAGGCACACACATACAGTGCGATTGAAACTTCGCGGACCATGCACAGAAGTTGGTATTTTGTGAAAAAGCCACACTCAAGGGGCCAAAGAGCTACATGTGGCTCACGAGCCGCAGTTTGCCGATCCCTGCCTTAAACCATTACAAAATGCATTCTTTGACTTATCAAAAATCTATATATATAAAAGGCTTAAGGAGCCCTTTTACTCCGGGACCACGGTGAGTTGGGGAAAAATGGGCCAAAAAAATGGGGGTGACCACC
>NW_005873712.1:0-10166 GCF_000147115.1 Myotis lucifugus | reverse complement strand
AGTGACATTACGACTGGACTACTGGATGACTGGACAACTGGCAGTAACTATGGTGCGCACTGACACCAGGGGCAGACTGACCTGATGGTCAGTTCACTCACACAGCCAACTTTTTGTGGCTGGCCAACCTCCCACAGTCCCTCCCTGTTTCTGGTCCCAACTGGACTGGGAGAGACAGCCCCAATTGGCAGGGAGGGACCCAACCCATGCATGAGTTCGTGCACTGCGTGCACTGAGCTTCTAGTCTAATATAATTGTACAGATATGTGATACCTACCTTTGGGATATGTTTTAAGAATCATGTTGTGCCCTATCCGGTTTGGCTCAGTGGATCTCTAGAGCATCAGCCTGTGTACTCTAGGGTCCCAGGTTCGATTCCGGTCAAGGTCATGTATCTTGGTTGCCGGCACATCCCCAGTTGGGAGTATGCAGGAGGCAGCTGATCAATGTTTCTCATCGAAGCTTCTAACTCTCTATCCCTCTCCCTTCCTCTCTGTAAAAAAATCAATAAAATATATTTTTTTAAAAAGAATCATGTTGTAGGCAAGTTTGTTGTAGTGCAAACATCATAAAGTGCACTTACACAAACCTAGACAGTACAGCCTAATCTGGATTTCGGCAGTGTGGTATATCCTATTGTTTCTAAGATAAAACTCTGTACAGCATTTTATTTTTAAAAAAACAACATGAGATTAAGTCCAGCACAAGAGAAAATGATTCAATCAAGAAACACAATAAACACAAAATGTATGCGGCTGCTGCCATTGTAACATTCCACACTGTTTCAAGCACATTGTTCTTTCATAAATAGAAAAAATTACCCAGTCTAAAATAATGATAAAAGTTATAATATAATAAGTACATTTACTATCATTATCAAATATCATGTACTGTTCATAATTGTATATGCTAAACTTTTTTCTATGACTGGCAGTGCAGTAAGTTTGTTTATACCAGACTCACCACAAACACATAAGTAATGCCTTGCACTATAGTGCTATGGTGTCTACAATCACCAGGCAATAGGAAATTTTCAGCTCCATTATGATCTTGTGGGACCACCAAGGTAGATGCACTCTGTTGTTGACCAAAATGTCATTAAGCAGCTAGTGATGGTAATTGTGCTTTTATTCTCTTCACAGAAAATGCAAGGAATGCAAGAAATGTTACCCCTGTTTTTCTTCCCCAGCACCTATGGTATCCTTTATTTTAATTTTGTGTATGTTTGAAATTCTGCAGACATTATTACTATTGTTTTATACAGTCAATATTTATTTAAATTTATATTTAAATTTTTTCTTGCTCTTGTTCTTTTCCTACAACGCTTATGTTCCTTTTGCATAAATAATATTTTCTACAATTTTTTAAGACTCTCTCAGTTTTTGTTTGTCTGAATATATCTTAAGGAATATTTTTCCTGGGTATAGAAGAATTCTGGATTGGCAGGAGTTTTGCGTGATATTTTTTCAGCATGTTAAATAAGTCTGTAATCTCTGGTTCTCATATTTAATAGTCTCTCCTACTTCACTTCTCTTTTCGTAGTTTCATGGCATCTTTTAAGATAAGACAAATACTTCTTCACTCCTTGGGATCCCACACAAACTACAAACCAGACGGATAAAGGAAAATAAGCTCTTTAATTTTTTGACATCAGAGGGGCTATAATAGAATACTAATTCTGTAGAACAAAGGGTCAGAAACACCGGCCAAGGCAAATTTATCTTCATAATCCAACCCTTAATTGGGCTGCTCTCCTATATTTCAATTGAATGTCTGTTTTTAAGCCTCCCTTCAACAATGACTGTCTCTCTATCATAGCTTCCAGAAGTCTATCTGTGAAACAAATTACAGTACTGTAATTTTTCTCATGGCTTTCAAGAGAGTACAGCAGTTTCTTTGTTTACTACACTGTCAAGAGTTTACGTATCTGCTTGGTGCATTCAAAAGCAATCACTAAATTTTTCATATAAAGAAAGGAAAATAGATACCTCTGCCAAAGTTAATAGGTATAAGCAGCCAACAGAGGTGACATTAGAAAGGAAGTTACAGATTTGTTTTGGGGGGTGGTAGCTTTATTGTAGAAGATATATAATTTTCATATATCTTTGAAAGGGCCAGTGATACAGCTCTGGCTCGACCTCGGGTTTCCACAGTCTCTAAGGGGAAGAAAGTCTACCTAAGAACAGGATGTTAGTTGAGGGATTGTGTCGAATGAAAAAAATGAATGGATGGTCGGCCACAAAATTTTCAACAGTTTCTGGCATAAGCGAGCAACCCAATCCAATTACGGCTGTGGCAGCCGCTGCCTCTGTGCCCTCCTCATTAACTTCCACAAAAGACTTGTGGATAATTTTTGATATAAAAATATCTCTGGCTCTTGCCATGCCAGACAGATCAGACTTGCTATTAAAGAGATCCTCTATACCCAGGCTGGTCAGGTGAGAGTTGAGGTCATAGCTCTCTTCCAGCTTGAACCTGGGCAGGTGGACGTTGACTTTCATGGAACGCAGATTCTCAGGTTTGGTCCACTCATGCAGTTGTTCCAGGGTCAATTGTTCTTCGATCTGAAATAAGAAAGGGCATAGAAAAGGTGAGAACTATTCCACATAAGCAAGGCAACATACATTATTTACATGAATGGACTCATTTTATCGGTTGCTAATTAGATTCCTTCATGTTTTGTGCCTAAATAGATTCCACTTGGAGGATTTCATTTCTTTTCAGCAATTGGTGATAACAGAGCAGAGTTGTGGTCTAAGCCATCAAGGGCCCAAGTAACAGGGACTCCCCATCCATCCACCCACCCAACCATCCATCCACCCAGGCTTTCCTAAACCCCTACCACACTGGATTACTGTGATAGGCCAAGATGGCTGTTATTACTTTAACTGGTTGATTGGTGCAAGGTAATATTCAAAAGTTTTCTTCTATTTCTTCTATTCTGAACCCTACTGATCACTGTGTTTATCTGTGAACTCACTGTGCTGAAGTAATGTCTAATAGATTTAGCTTGTGGGTAAAAAAAGAAAAGGGACTAGTTCCTCATCTAAAATAGGGAGAGGGTTAATGTAGGGCTCGGCTATAGGGCAAAGCCACAAACAAGTCTCAGCTTAGAGGGCACAGTCCTGTTAGCATAATTAGGCTTGACATTATCATGCTCCCTAGATTTTATCTGGGTAGCTAATGGGCTGTGGGAGATACAGCAAGTGCTTCCAAAACAAGTGAAACTGAGAAGAACATTGTAACTATGGTGACCACTACTTTTTTTACCTCTTGCTATAAAATAAAGTCTTAGCTTGCCTCTGGATCTCTCTCTTGTGGCCTCAGCCAGGCACAGGAAGATCCACCTAGACCCAGCTTATTCTCTTTGTCATTTCTTCATCCTTCACCACTCTCACTCAGGCTTGTGGAACCCTTGGCTGAGCTGGCTAGGCACAGGTTAATAATAGTACCTACCTTATAGCATTGTTGTGAGCATTAAATGATTTAATGTATGCAAAGCACTTGGCACACAGTACTAGTAAGTGCCACAAGAATGTCAGCTATTATCATTACCATATTACTACTATTATTGGACTAGAATGGGCCCATCATTCCACTTGTTCTACTGATGCTGATTATCTCCTTTATGAGGCTGGAGAATTTCTCTTTATAATCAGAGAAGGGACAAATATGAAAATACAATTAAAAAAAAGGAACATACTGATTTTAATACACACTTTATACATGTCAGTAATTAATATTGGACCTCTTCCTGATAACAGGTTTGGTTAGGGAGAGTGTAGAGAAAAAACACACAGCAGGCTAGAGATACTAAAGAAAAACCATAATTCACAGTTTTGCCTACTTCTAGCCTCACAAGAAATGTCTTTGCCTTTAACTGAAATAAAATAGAAACATCATACAAAGTTCATATGAGAAAATAGGCTTAGCTTTCAAGCTAGTTTGTCTTATGGGTCTTTTCTACCACATAGCTGTGAGAAATTTAATTCACAATCTATATGAATTGTGATGAAAATGAGCAGTGTAATAATAGGGTCTCATAGTAGAAGATAAAGTTACCTATTCTAAATGTTTTGGAATTTTTAATTTTAACAAATTTGTTTCAGTAAAACAATTCTAATTTTTCTGCACTTTCCTCTAGAGTTTATTTAAGAAAATTCCTGTGAGCTGCCATTGACATGTTACATTTAATATAGAGTCTTAGGAGTCCCCACCACAACTGTTCACTGACAGTCCCTGAAAAGTTAATCTTAGGGCTTCAGAGTAGCAAACATTGATGACCTACTACCACACCACATACACACAGTCTGAACCAATCTGTTAGAAGGAAACATGAAGCATGAGTGTGGGAACCGTTACCTTCTTCAGACCTGTGGCCTCGTCCTCGATGTCATCTGGCAGCAGGATGACCATGCTGAGGTCCCTGCCTTGGTAAGGCAGCTCCAGCACCCGGCACTTAAGGTCCTCGATGTAGCCAAATGGAAATTTGCTCTTCTGATACATCATTTTCACTGTTTTTGTGTCTTTCTGAACAGTTGAAAAACCAAGTCACTCACAGTATTATCTGCATTTTCTTAGAACAAGGAGCAATTTTATAATTATATCACCTCACCTTATTCAATCTGAACGGTGTATCGGTTGTGGCCGTTTTACTGAATTTCTCCTGCCAGTTTCCTTTGAAATAGATGGCATTAACTAGCACAAGTTTAGTCATATTATTAACGTCGCCTGCAGCCAACAATTCTGGAATTTTCTCTAAAGAAATAAAGTAAGTTTTTAAAAAAAAAAATTCACAAATCATCGTTCCATTTTTGAACTGCATTGAAATGCAATTCAAATTCATACTTTTTATTTAATTCCCTTTAATGTCTTAAGTTAGGGAAGCTCTGCAAGTATGTTTTGATTGTAAATAAACCAACTAAAGGGTATAAAAGCTAAAAACAGGACAATGTTTTCTGCATTGTATGAAAAACAATGAGCCTTCTTTTGTGAATGGCTATTCTTTGGTAGGCATAAAAATAATGTATAGATCACTGTGGCAGCTGCCACAGTGTATACATACTTCTATACTTGTATAGATCACTGGCCCTTTCAATGCAGATCATAAATGGGTAATATGCTAATTAGAACAAACATCTTCTGGATGACCTTTCGGACGTCCTTCCAGACAAAGCCATGGTTGCGGGGCCAAGGCAGAAGCAGTTAGGGGGATCAGGCCAGCAGGGGAGAGCAGTTAGGGGGATAAGGTGGCAGGGAAGAGCAGATAGGGCAATCAGGCCAGCAGACAGATGAGCGGTTAGAAGCCAGCAGTCCCAGATTGTGAGAAGGATGTCCGACTGCCACAGGGATCTGGCCTAAACTGGCAGTTGGACATCACCCGAGTGGTCCTGGATTGAAGAGGGTGCAGACTGGGCTGAGGGACTCTACCATCCCCACCAACCCCCATGCATGAATTTCATACACTGGGCCTCTAGTTTTTAAATAAGTCACTTCTTCAAAGCCTCCAAGAGAAAACTGCTCTCATAGAAAATATTTTAACAGATATCTGAAGGCTATGACAGTTACTGCTCTGAAACACCAGTTCCCTTGTGACTGCCGCATGGCCATGAAGAATGCCTTGGATGGGAGAACAGGTATTGGGGAGGTGCCTTGATTGAGACCTTGACTAGGTTAGCAAGAGTGGTGGTGGTGAAGTAGCTGAGATGGAGCCACCCCTGACAGCTTAGACAAGACATTTGCCAAAATACTTATGGCCACAGCAGTTTGTCACAAGTATGAGAATATTAGAGACCTAATGCACAAAATCATGCAAGGGGCTCAGCCTCAGCCATCGCGGCTTCCTCCTAAAGGTCCCCCAGTAGGGCGTCTGGTCTAATTAGCATATTATGCTTTTATTATTATAGACTAAAGGACCAGTACATGAAACTTGTGCACTCGGAGTGAGAGAAGGTCCCTCATCCCGGCCCATACCCTCTCCCATGCTGGGAGCGCTTGGAGGATGTCTGACTGGTGGCTTAGGGACCACCAACTTTCCATGAGGAGCTGGCCTAAGTCATCAGTGGGACATCCCTAGCACTGCTGGGAGGTGGAAGAGGCTCCTGCTACCATTGTTGTGCTCGCCAGCTGTGAGCCCGGCTTCTGGCTGAGTGGCGTTCCCCCTGTTGGAGTGCACTGACCACCAAGGGGAAGTTCCTGGGTTGATCAGGCTCGTGCCAAAAGTGGATCTCCGACATTCCCTGAGTGGTCCCAGATTGTGAGAGGGTGTAGGCCAGGCCGAGGGACCCACTGGTGCATGATGGCGGCTGGGAGTGATGAGGGAGGTTGTCCAGCCAGGAAGAGACCGTGGGAGGGTGCAAAGGCAGGTACGGCCCTTATCGCTCAGTCCTGATCAGCCAGAAACCAGCAGCAAGCTAACCTACCAGTCATAGTTCCTATCCCCTGGTGGTCAGTGCACATCATAGTGACTGGTTGACTGGTCGACTATCTGCCCCCCTGGTGGTCAGTGCACGTCATAGAAGCGGTTGAGTGGCCTTAGCATATCATGAGTATATTGCCCTCTGATTGGTTGGATAGACAACTGACCAGATGACCCGACACTTAGCATATTAGGCTTTTATTATATAGGATTCTATTCCATAATCTGGGCCAGGATGGATTTTCCTCAAAACTTTATCCTTTTTATCTTACATTCAATGTTACTTTTAATTTTAAAATGTTGTTTGGTGCATTTATGGGGAAAATATTTAGCTGCTTCAGTGAAAGCATGTTGAAGTTCCCACTTTGAGGAATTTCCACATGTAAAAGCTGTCTGGCACTGGGCACTGGCAGAGTTTAGCCCCAGTAAGAGGGTGAGGGCAGAGGAAAAGGGCAGGGAGTCATCTGCAGGCTGGGAAAGTGGAAGGAGGAAAGAAATGGCCAGTGTGTAATGAATGCCTACATTGGGCCCACTCTCTTACCTTCAGTCTGCCCTTTGACCCACTCGTTTATCACCTTTCTTGCATCTTCAGAGGCTCGCTGAAAATCTACACTGGCCAGTTCAGCACCATACATTTCCTGGGTTGAAGCTAAGAACTCCTGTATAAAATAAGAGAGGTAGAAAAAAAACACATGAATAAGTCCTACTACATACAGAAATGGTTTTCTAAATTTCTTAAAGGCAGTAGAAATTGTTCTAAAAGACATAAATTTCAATATAACAAAAAAATTCTAACCCTTACACTTTTTGCATTATGGTAAAAAACACATAACACTAAATTTACCACCTTAATCATTTTCAGTGTACAGTTCAGTAGTTTTGGTGTACAGAAAATTAACCAATTCTTTTCTAACTGTTGGCTAACATTTTCATAAATAAGTATACACTGATTATTCTTGGAAGTGAATTATGGAATTCACTCTTGCTTTAGTAACACAGGCAGGGTCAATCTTTTCCTGTGAAGACTGTCAAATGAAATCAAAACATTAATGGGGCTATTGTCATCTGTTTAAATTCTATATCTTTTTCTGAATGTTTATAAAAATAAAAACTGAGTTCTGTGACTTGATTGTGCTGGAAAATGTCTGCACTGTTTCGTGAGTTTTAGCATGTAATTGTAAAGTACTCACAGGGAGGAACTCATAGGTTTTCTCTCCATATAACCTATTAGCTAGTTTCAGAATATAGGGAGCTCCACGCTTGTTGATATCAGCATTCAGACTCTGAAAACTTGAATGAATCTCCTTAACTGCATCGAAGTGAAGAGTCTAAAACAGAGAAAACATTCTTTCTATAGGCATTTATTTTGAAACGGATTCCTTGACATTTGCTTCTATCAAATTAAATTAATGCTTTTATCACTAATTATCAATAATTCCCAGCCCATTGGCGTACAAAAGAATAGAGAATCTAAAATGTATCGGTTTTTAAGACATAATTACATTAGAAGCTCTTTTTATATCACTTTTTATAATTATATTCCCATGAATGTAAGTGGTTAATAGGTTAAACATTTATCTATGTCTGCTTTTTCTCCAAAGAAAATCATAGCAGGTATATTCATATATAAATTATGCATCAAATATAGTTTTACTGGAAGTTCTTAGAAATAAACAGTAAAATTAAGACTCAATCCCTTTGTGGGAGCACAAAGATATTACAGAATTGAGGGGATTTTTAAACTACACTATCAGCATTAGTAAGTTAAAAATAACACCTATAAACTTAACATTCAGCAAAAGTTTAATTTTCATGTTACAAATCAAGAATCCCTTTATGGTTTTATGAGAACTGGGAGGGTTCCTTATTTCAGCACACAAAGAATAAACCTACACAATGTAGAAAGTACAGTTACACACCAAGATACGGAATGTTTGCACAGTTGCTATGATAGATCTGCTTTAATGGAAAAGCAGGGGAACCCTTAAAACTACTTTTTTGCTGAGGCAATTCAGTCCCCTGATAAACCTCAAAATAAAAAGTGGGTTTTGGGAAATATAAAAATGCTTTCATGTCTGCATTGGTAAAGACCATTGGATTTTCATAAACTTCTATATAATAAAGAGGTAATATGCAAATTGACCATCATGCCCTCGCACAAGAGGGCCACACCCATGTGGTCACAAGATGGCCGGCAAGGGAGGGCAGTTGAGGGGACCAGGCCTGCAGGGAAGGAATGTTAGGGGCAACCATGGCAGTAGGTGAGGGGAGTTAGGGGCGACCCAGCCAGCAGGTGAGGGCAGTTGGGGTCAAACAGGCCTGCAGGGGAGGGCTGTTGGGAGCGATTTTGCCGGCAGGGGAGCAGTTAGGCATGGATGAGTCTGGCAGGCAGAAGGGGTAGGGGAAAACAGGCAGAAAGGCAGGCTAACGGTAGATAGCCAAAAGTCACCGATTGTGAGAGGGATTGTCCCTGTGGTATCAGGCCTATAGCGGGATTCAGACATCCCCTGAGGGGTCCCTGATTGGAGAGGATGCAGGCTAGGCTGAGGAACAACCCCCTAACCCCCACTGAACAAATTTCGTGTGCTGGCTCTAGTGTGGAAATAAAAGATTTGAAGCTGGAACAGATGGATAAATTTGAATCCAAGGCTGGACCTTCCCCAGTTACTGGCACCATGTAATCTTTCCCCTACTTTCACGGAAAGCTGGAGTTCCCCTTTCAGAATTCAACAAAGACCACGCAGCACAGTGGTGGGCCCCAAACCCATGAAGGCCAGGTGGAAGGCCAGGCATTACTGCTTCTTCTCCCTGTAACAGGGACCTGCCATACCACCCAGGGCTTGGCCCTGTCCCTGCAGCCACCACACCTCACTTCTTTCCTCTTTTTTTTAAAAAAAATATATTTTATTGATTTTTTACAGAGAGGAAGGGAGAGAGTTAGAGAGTTAGAAACATCGATGAGCGAGAAACATCAATCAACTGCCTCCTGCACACCTCCTACTGGGGATGTGCCCGCAACCAAGATACATGCCCTTGGCAGGAATCGAACCTGGGATCTTTCAGTCCACAGGCCGACGCTCTATCCACTGAGCCAAACGGGTTAGGGCTCACTCTTTCCTCTTAATCAGCCCTCCTACCCACACAGGCACTCATGCCAGACATAGGGCTAGACATCAATAGTATAACGGCATGGTGGCCTGTTCCCTCAAAAAGGCAACACCGCCAACTTCTCCACTGTGGTGCATTCCTGCGTTATTTTGTGCTGAAAGGTAACATTACATAGCAGGCATCTATTAATGAGTAGCGAGTTGCATGCAAAAGAGAAAGTGAAAAATCTGAAGTGAGAGGAGATGCCTTCAAAGATTTGCCCACTGCAAGAGAAGCAGCACACCTCCCGGCCTTTGTAACTTTCTTCACCGCTGTATCCTCAGCCAAACAGAAAACAGTGCCTGGCGCATAGTATGTGCTCAGTAAAAGCTCAATCATGAGTGACAGCCTGCATATAAATGAACTGCTCTTGGGGCTTTTCTGAAAGTCTGGCCTCATCGTGTGTAGTTGTGGAACACACAAGCACAGTGTTTAAAACTCCCTGAAAGAGCTCAAAGGCACACCTTTTTAGGAGGGACTTTCAGGGGACCCCAGACTCCCTTTGTTAGTTTCTGCTGACCTTGGACATCTGTGCCTCGGTAGTGCCTCTGGCCCCCAGAAAGACCATGGCCAGCGCTGAGGAAATGCTCATGGGGGAGAT
>NW_005873711.1:0-20851 GCF_000147115.1 Myotis lucifugus | reverse complement strand
GCTATTTAAGGGGATGTGTTTTATATACTTACCCATAAAATTCCAAGTCTATCTCTTATGCTCTTTGTTCTTAAAATGTAGACATCCTTTACTCATTTTTTTACTATCATTTATACATCACAGATGATTACACTTGTGTTTGTGCATGTGTGTATCTTAAAATTTTTATTTCTAAGGCCATAACAATCAGAACTAGAAGTGGTCAACTTGAAACATCCATATCTGCATTTATTTACTATTAAATAAAAGCTGAGCAGGCTAAACTCATGTATACATAGTGTAGTAAAGTTGCAGAAATTTCTAAGAAGTTAATTCTCTGTGTTCATGACATTGGAAACTATTTAGCATTTTCCAACCAATAAATTGATGTGGAAGTTTTATAGTTCTAAGCTTTGCAGGTAGTTTTAGAGAAATATACTAAATTTCAACTTTTTTAAAAACAAGAAAGGACTTCTTTAGGTCATGTAGTAATTTGGAAAAATAGAGGGAAAAGTAGGAACACTTTTATGGTCAAAGTTGAATAACCGAGCAATGATAGTTTTTAACCAATTGAAATGTTCTAAAACATTTGTGATTCCTTTTATCACAGTTTAAAAAGACATTCCCAGACCTTTAGATGAAACTTGGAATATCCTAACTGTGTCTTAATTTAAAGATCACTTCCTGTGGGATTCTCATTTGTCACCATGTGGATGTCTGGCAGAACAAGTCATTTTCATGAATTAATAATAACAGGGTAAAAGTCAGAAATCATTTTAATGGCAACAAATGTGTCTTGTAGTCAAAAAGTCATTCTTTATCAAGCATACTATAATTTATAGGAAATTGACAATTAGTATATGTTTTGCTGGTATAGATTTTTTTCACTAATTGTGTGTTTATGTTTTTTAACTGGCAGAAAAACCTAGCACCACTTTTTTGTTTCAGGCAAACATTAATATACTAGAGGCCCAGTGCACGAAATTCATGCATGGCAAGGGTCCCTAGCGGCTGCTGGCTGCCAGCTGGGACCTTTCTTTGTTCCGCGCCGCCCCCTTGTGGTCAGAGCACATCATAGCGAGCAATCGAACTCCCAGTTGGTTGAACTCTTGAGGGGACACTTTGCATATTAGGCTTTTATATATATAGATATTCTGAATTCCATGAATGAATTTTAAATTAAAAAATTATATCAAGCTCCTTATAAAAATGTAATAATGACAGTTATTATAGGGTATTTACTAATAGTCAACATGGTGATGTGAGAGCAGTTATTACTTTAGCTCTTATCATTTAATGCTCATTTCATGGATAAAGTAGGCATCATGTGGCAAAAGATCACTGTCCATAATACAATGTACGTGATGGTAAATTACATCAGTTAGACTGAGAGTTATTTTGAATATGAACTAAAATATTAGAACTCTCATGTCCTCAGCTTTTGAATTTTAAATATCTTTTAAAATTATGTCTTTAATTTATTTACTTCAATTGTCAAGGTTCAGGAAGCATCTCATTATTCCACTTTTATTGGTGTGACAAGGGCTCAAACAGATAAAATGATCCAAGGATGCTTCATTAGTAAATTATAGTGTTCAAAATAAATCAAAAACATTCTTTCCACATTTAGATTCAGAGTAACTTTCTCTCTTGATTCTCCATACCCATGCACACCCAAATATATGTGAGATTGAGGAATAGAGTTTCCTGGTAAAATATAGGACATCCAGTTAATTTGAACTTCAGGTTAACAAGAAAAATTATTGTTTTTAGTATAAGAATATTCTGAGTAATACATGGGCCATACTTTAATATATGTGTGTGTGTGTGTGTGTGTGTGTGTGTGTGTGTATTTTTTTTTCTGAAATGGAAATTTAATTGAGCATCTTGTTTTTTTGTTGTTGTTTGGTTTATTTGGATAAATCATAAATCTGTCAACCCTAATTGTGTGAAAATAAGTAAGAGATTCAGTGTTAATAAACTGAACAAGGGGAAACAAATGTTAAAGTTAAACTGCTTGATGCAATCTGAAAACACTTCTAAGAGTGATAGAGATTCACTATAAATCTCTGATACACCCAAAGCACTTCAAACCTGATTAAGAACCAATAAAAAAAAAATGAAGACACTTCCATCAAACAATAACCCACAAAATCAATGGTCCATTTTTACTTTATTGATTTCCACTTTACTCTGAGTATTATTAGTTCATTTGTGCTTTTTATTCTTTTGCTCAGCAGTGAATTAGTTCTTTGCTCAGCACTAGATATGTCATACTCAGTTCATGGCCTAAGGGGCTCTGGACACTAAAGACTCAGCTAGACATAGATGTAGCTGAATTAAATGCCAGCAGTAGAGGGCAGAGTACAGCTTTAGATTACATTTATGGATACAAAGAACCCAGACTTCAAAACCAGATATCATGTGTTTAAATTGGCTCTGCCACTTACTGTGTTACCTTAGGCAATTTACTTAGCATCTCTCTTTAGGATTTTTCATCTGTCAGCTGGCTATTCTTCTAGAGTTTTTGTAAAGAATAGTGCCTTAATGTATGTAAAGTGCTTATAATGACTTAGGGCACATGATAAGCATTATATATACATTAGTTATATTATTGTTATTATTATTACTTATTTGGTATATATATTTTAAAATAATTTTTATTGATTTCAGAGAGGAAGGGAGAGGGAGAGAGAGATAGAAACATCAATGATGAGAGAGAATCATTGCTCGGCTGCCTCCTGCATTCCACACACTGGGGACCGAGCCTGCAACCCGGGCATCTGCCCTTGGCCGGAATGGAACCTGGGACACTTCAGTCTGCAGGCCAATGCTCTACCCACTGAGCCAAACCAGCTAGGGCACTTATTTGGTATATTAAGCAACATTCTCTATGGAGACAAAATTGGCAAATGGTAAACTTAATTTTATAATTCAACTAATATAATTACAGAAGTAGTCATGATATATACTCCTAAAGATACTATAAGTGCTCAATAAATAATAATAGGTAGAAATATATAAATTAGATGTGGGTCATTTAATAATTTTTAATTTATTAAAGAAGAGTTTTCCAATAACATATTTTAAATAGAGAGAAAAGAATGATATAAGTAATATAGAAATTGAACCAAACAAACCCACAATAGAAAACTTTTCAATGTTTTTTTCTGGGCATCATCTCCATTTAGAGAGACTCTAGATATGTAACTGGACGAATTATTGAAGGTGAACGTACATTAGTGAACGATGTGGTAGTGATGAAAGAATGAAAATGTCCCAGAGGAAGTGGTGCTGGCAAAAATGTCACATTAAAGAAACCCTCGTAGTTATTTCATGACATTGAAAGCTTACAAGGTAAAATGTTGGAAGCTAATCCAAACATGAAAAGGAATATGACAATTTTCCAAGCCATAAAAATAATTCGTGCTCCATATGTTATATTACAAAGAGAAAGCAAGCACCTATCAAATTACTCTTTTCTTTGCACAAAGGGGAAAGAAAACACACTTTAATCCTCAAAACACACTTTAATATGCAATGGCATTCATCTCACCATTATGCAATTACAGTGTACTAAGTAAAAATCAGCTTTACTATTTATTCACTGTCTTATACATTTTTAATAGACAATAAGAATTTTAAATATTTTAACAAAATATTTCAAGGCCATGGAGCAGTTATAACTTTTCCCATTGATTATTAAGATTGCTTTGTAAGACTTCAGCATGCATAGTCATTTTTATAGTCCCACACTGTACGATTCATAGGAATTTTGTAACCCTTCTGCTGTGTCAAATCATGAGGGCAAGAGCATCTTGGGAAAGGCTGCTCAACATCTATGGAACTTTTCAACTAGATCTCAAGTGAATAAAACTGGCAAACCTTATAAAAACATTATCATATTTTATAATATATTTTAAACTGATAATCAAGACATGTTACAAAAATTATATATGACAACTAAAGAATAACCAATTAAAGCCAGTGCCCAAGGTATAACTGCCCAAAGAGATATATGGGATCGAGGTCTTTATTTTCTATCTCAACTGTTCTAGTATTTTTTGTTTTCAGCTATTATTTCTTGGTGGCCACAAATATTATTTGGGAAAAGTGGTTTATGAACCAAAGAAACTACCACAAATATTTACTTATGCAATATAAAGTAATTCATAACACTGAAATATGTTCTTCACAGAAAAAAAAGTATGTTTAATACACTGTACTTAATTAGATTGATGTTTTGGTTGTAATATGCCTCTAGTTTTATGTTTTGTTAAGAAAACAAATAAACTGATGTGTTTTTCTTTATTATGGAGTTTTTATTTGGTAGTTATTGGCTAGTCTTAATAGTATCTCTCACATGTTATTTATAGAAATCATTATAGGTAAGAAGGTACAGTTTGAGAAAAAAACATAAGGAAATGTAAAATAAATAATTTGGTTAACAAATTCTTAAAACTTATTTCACCCTTAGAGTTTGATTCCTGATTCTCTTTCCGGCTTAGAGTAGTAGATGTTTATGTTTTCCACAAAATATAGTTCTTTGTTTCATCAAAATTATTGGTGGTACAATATTTCTTAAGAGACTCTCTAAAAGAATTAAAAGCCAGCCTTGAAGCCATGTAGATCTGGCCCGTCTACCTTTGATTCCTGCTTGGGAAATGTTGGAAAGCACATCTAACCGGTTGCCTTCCTCCCATCTCCCTTTTAGCTGACTGGGATTAAAAAATTACTCTTCTCCTTGGGGTTTTCTTCCAAGCCATCCATCTCTTTATTTTTACTTTTCAGAGAATAATCAAGTTCTTATCTTTCTTTTCTACTACATTTGATATAAATACACGTTCACTTTAGGGAGCTTGAATAATTTATTTGAGGACTACTGCCATGAATTCAGGATTTGGGGCATTTAACTTGATCTTCAGTGACGGGTCTAGTATGGTTTTATGACCTCAATTTTGAAAAATAATGTATATTTCTATTATTATGAATATTTGCTAATAGTTCTTTGGTTATATTACTTACAAGCAAAAATACCTGATGAAATATTGTTTTAAGGTTTAAAGTTTTAAAATTTTTACTAAATGCTATAAAAAATAAATGCTACATTGAAATACATTTAATTGCAAATTGTGGGACATATTTTTGTTTGATAAGTATCTTTGAAGCATATTTATAATATGATGTTAAAATCAGGCTATTTAAGGGCATTTATTATTATTTAAGTAGATAACTCATTCAGAGAATTATGTTTCAAGCTCCTGTATGTCAGGTGGAATTGTTTTTTATTGTCTAAAGTTTTACATATGTCTCCTTTTCCCCCAGTTGACCCTCCCGCCCCCCAGCCATTCCCACCCCGGCAGGTAGAATTTTTTAATAACCCATACTTAAAACTGCTGTATACCATTGGTAAAGTCTTCTCTGAAACTCCAGCAGTCAAAGCCAATGAAATTGGCCTATACCCCTCTGTAACACAACCTGGGAGAGGCTCTTACCTTTAAACCCTCCCGCTAGCAATCTTTCTGAACATGGATAAACAATTAAAATAATGCTCAAGAAGTAAAAAAATGAATGCAGATCTTTTAGGACTATTATAGCTGTTTTGGAGCAAAGAAAAGGATTAACCTGATAATTTCCAAACTGCTAAATACAAAATGATTTGTTTGTGTTTAAAAATATTTTATTCATTACTACAAATTATAAAAGTGTTGTAACACCACTCATGACAGAAAGAGCTATATCTATGGGAGAAAATAATAAAATCTGGGAAAATTCACAGCACCATCAATTTTTTTTGAAAATGGAGGTGAAATGAATTTTACTAATATATGTTATTTTACCTAATATATCCACAATATTGTAATTTCTTCTTTAATCGACATTTTGAAATTTGTAATGAATTATGTTACATATTTTTCTATTATGTCTTTGTAGTCTGCTGTGTAAAATATATCTCCATTAAGTTCAGCTGTGGTTCCAGTGCTCAGGAGCCCCATGTGGGTTGGGGTTGCCATATTTGATAGCACAGACAGTATTTATTCCCTTCTCAGTATAAATAAATAAATATGTGTAGAGGTAATTTCCTCTTTGGTATATATGGGAAAAGGCCATGCTATTTCCTCACTTCCCCAATTCCTTTACATGTCCCTAGCCAACATGATATGTAATGCTTCCTGCAGCATTTGGCCGTGCATCTGTCATCATATTCACCATACAGAAATACTCATCTCCTCTACATTATAGCAATGGTAAAGCTATTCCTATTTTTGTAAACTATTACTGACTATGCACTTTAAGAAATTTCTCTTAGAGTGATGATTCATGCAAATGTTTTGTTTTCAAGAGCTTAATAAATATTAAATAATTAATATACAAGGATCACATTTAATTTTCATTTTCCTTTTATTGAAAAGCAACGATAGAATGGAAATGCATCAGGTTTAGGCACAGGCAAAGAGACATGTGTTTGAATCCCAACTTTGGTAATTATGACCTTGAGTGTGTTGCTGAGTTTTTTCTGGGTCTCAGTTTTCTAAATGATAAAAGTTTGATATATAGTTATATTAAATGATTTGTCAAAATTCACACATTGTTAGCAATTGGTCAAGGTGACTTTTGAACCTGTAAAGAGAAGTCTCATACGCATGAATAGTTTAGAAATAAATGAATTAATAATATAAGTCAATATTTCATCAGGTATCAGCTGGCAGGACATGGTTAAATGGCAGTGACCAGTGAAATGTTACAGATTTTCAAACAAGAATAATTACAGGATGAAAAGAAATATTCAGAAAGTCACCATAGTAAAAATTATATTTTTGTCTTGCAGAAAAGCAGTGAAGATAGTGATGTTAGTGTGCCATCCAAATCGGGAATGAACTTGAATAAATGTATTCAGACAGGAAATCACATGTTGCCTTTGGGGAAAAAAACAACACTGAACTTTTTGGCAGCAACACTAACACTTTCTGGCAAGGAGGAGACATCATATTGTGGATATAAATAACAGATACCTTTTTTAGATAGGTAGCAAGCCACTAATAATGAAAGAGGTCTTTAGGGATGAAATTCTAACAGTGATTCCTACATTAGTTCTAAAATACCTGCTTTTGTGTTTGTATTGCTTTTCCATGTTAAACTGAGTTGTTACTTAGACTATTGATAGAATTAAAGCGTTGATTTTCTATCCCTGCTAGGATCAGGTCTAAAAACCAGCACTGGAATCATAAAAATAAATGTTTTATACATGACAGCTCTAATTCTAACAATATTATGAGATGGATATTATTATCTCATTTAATATTATGAAAACAGGCACAGAAAGGTTTAAAAATTCAAATTCATAAACGTGATGTGTGATGAAGGCAGACTTAGTCAATTTGATGGCCGAGCTTTCTCCCGTCTTATTTTATTTGATGTACCTTTATGTTTTAGACAGTTTTATGATTGTCCTTTCTTTTTAAAAGTCATATATTTTTCTTCCTGCTGTGTTTTAATAATAGCTATACACCAACTAAAAAGAAAACATGATTCAAGGACTATTTCACTTGACTCACTATTCAATTAAAAAAGAAAGATATTTCTCACCTCTTTAGGAAAACAACTCTTCCAAAAATGACCTTTCACCCATATGCCCAACTCCCACAAAATGCTTATGTTCAAACTATTTATATCATACTTGCTTAGTACCTTTTTTTTAGAAACAGAATTTTTTTTTCAAATAACGAGAGGACTTTCAGTTATCTAATGTTACTTTTTCCAGCTGTTATATTCTATATTCAAATAGCCTGCTCTTCTATCTGCATTTTAAAATAAGATGATTACACGATGGCAGAATTGCCCACATTGTGTAAAAGATGATTATATGTTGACTCTTTTTATCAGGATCTATTTGTGCAGACCGGTTGACAGAAGATGAGTGGGATATGAGAAAAAGTGAAAGATTAAGTATTCTCAATAAACCATTACATTTTTCTATTCAGGGAAGAGAAAGTTCTGAGTGTTTATTTTGGTTAAATTGTCAACTGCATTGGCTGTTTCATAAGATGAATTTAAATGGCACTCATCATAAATGCACATTTTACATATAATCATATAGCCATGTATATGTGCATAAATTCACGGGGGCTGAATAGAAAATAACAATCATAATCTTATTCAGCATAATGGAAAGTGTGAGTCATTCATTTCCTTCTGAAGCTTGTTCACTTCCTTTGTTTCCTACTATATTTTAGTTAATTGCAGCATCCTCCTCTCAGCCCTTCAGCTTAAAAAATACAGAATTATCATATTGCCATATTTCTATATCCTTTCATCTATATCCTACATCATTTTTGAGCCCTTCATGGTCTTTTTGTCTGTGCACAATTTTTTTGTACTGTTGCCTCGTGATATCTTCCCTCACAATTTTACATAGCAACCATTTCTCCCTCTTTTGCATTCTCTAGATAGACCTATATGTTACTTTAAACACCTTTAACATTTTCTGCCTTGTTTATGTAACTTATTATGTCTGTCTTATCTCTCCTTCTATAGTTTAAGATGTCTGAGAAAGTTCAATACGCAGCAGAAAACCTCAATGACTGTTAACTGACTGATTCAATATTTGAGCGTGTTCTTCCAAAGTAGATACTATGTAGGAGGAAATTAGACAGATTTTGAGGCTGTTTGGATTTTTTTTTACTCTATTTTTTGAAATAAATTTTACTATAATATTTCTAAATAGTGTCTGTACCACACAAAATAATAAATGCCAGAAGAATGAGATTTGATTCTAAATAAAGACACCTTTACCAGGATATTTCTTTTACATTTGCTGTTACACATCCAGCCAACCACTAATTAATTAAATGACATTTGAAAAGTCATAGTTTTTGTTTGGCTTTACTATTTTAAATATTTTTCTAAAGTTAAAATCCCCAGTTAGACCATCACCTGGTTATTCTTATGCTTAAAAATCTATCAAGAGTAACAAATTCACAGGATGAAATGGCTATGACCAAAAAAAAAGGTAAAAACTGTCAATTTGGAAATGCAAACTGTCTTATACTAGGGGCCTGGTGCACGAAGATTCAAAATACTGATTTTGGAAGATCAGAGAGCATCCCCAGATATATATGCCAAATAAAAATATATACCACAGCATATCATATTCAAACTGCAAAAACAACTAAAAAGACATGGACAAAAAATGTTGAAATATGATGGAGGTAAAAAACAGCAACAACAGCAATAAAACCCCCACCCCTACCCTGTAGAGAAAATGGATATATATATATATATATATATATATATATATATATATATCCACACATATATACTAGAGGCCCGGTGCACAAGAATTTGTGCATTGGCGCGGGGGGGGGGGGGTGTCCCTCAGCCTGACCTGTGCCCTCTCACAGTCTGGGACCCCTCGGGAGATAACCACCTCCTGGCTTAGGCCCGCTCCCTGGGTGGCAGATGGCAGACCCAATCCCGCGGTGCCTGCCCCACCGCCCCAGGTCGCGCACACGGGAGGCCCGATCCCGAGGTTGGGGCAGGCAGCGGATGGCGCTGCCCCACCCCGCCTGCAGTATGCAAATTTAATGGCCATCTTTGTTGGGTTAATTTGCATACTCTTCTGATTGGCTGATGGGCGTAGGGAAGGTATGGGTCAATTAGCATCTTTGTCTTTTATTAGGGTATATATATATATATATATATATATATATACTAATAAAAGAGAAACATGGTAATTAGCGTACTACCGCTACCCTTTTCATTGGCTAATCAGTGAGTATATGCAAATTATCTGTCAGCCAAGATGGCGGCCGGCAGCCAGGCAGCTGGAAGTGAACATGAGGCTTGCTTGCTGCAGTGAAGGAGGACTCCAAAGTTCCCCGCCTCACTTGCCGGCCTCTGAGCTACAACTCTAAGCAACTATGTACTATGTTGCAAATAAGAAGATAAACAAAACTCCAGAAACCAGCTGGACTGAAAGCCAGCCGGACCGAAACTTTGTATCAATGTTTTCAGCAGTGAGGCCTCAGAGCTAAAGCTGGCCCAGAATAAAAAAAAAAATAAAAGAAAACAAGGAGCAGTTGGAAGCTTCAGTCACTCGCTTCCGGAAAACAGCCCTCAGCCCCTCACCCAGACTGGCCAGGCACCCCAGTGGGGACCCCCACCCTGATCCAGGACACCCTTCAGGGCAAACCAGCCAGCCCCCACCCATGCACAGGCCTCTATTCTATATAGTAAAAGGGTAATATGCCTCCCGGCACCGGGATCAGTGGAGCAGCGAGGCTCCCGGCACCGGGATCAGCGTGACAGGGGGCAGCGCCCAAACCCCCTGATCGCCCTTCGGCTCTGTGTGTTACAGGGGGCGGGGTCATAACCTCCCTATCTGCCCTGATCTGTTCCTGACAGGGGAAGGCGCCCCAACCCCCTGATCAGCCCTGCTCTGTGCCTGTTAGGGGGGAGCTCCCCAATCCCCTGATTGCCCTGCGGCTCTGTGTTTGACAGGGTGCAGAGCACCAACCCCCTGATCGGCCCTGCTCTGTGTGTGACAGGGTGCGGCGCCCCAACCACCCCCCCACGGGCCCTGCTCTGTGTGTGACAGGGTAGAGCCATAACCTCTCCATCGGCCCTGCCCTGAGTGTGACCGGGTGCAGCGCCCCAACCCCCTTATCCGCCCTGCTCTGTGTGTGACAGGGGGCAGTGCCCCAACTCCCCTATTGGCCCTACTCTGTGAGTGACAGGGGGGAGCTCCTCAACCCCCTGATCGGCCCTGCTCTGTAAGTGACAGGAGGCAGCGCCCCAACCCCCTGATCGGCCCTGCTCTGTGCGTGACAGGGGGTGGCGCCGCAACCCCCCAATCGGCCCTGCTCTGTGCATGACAGGGGGGGGGTGCCCCAACCCCCTAATCGACCCTACCCTGAGCATGACTGAAGGTGGCATCGCAACCTCCCGATCCGCCCTGCTCTGTGATGACGGGTGGCGCCCCGACTCCCCAATCGGCCCTGTGCTGAGCCTGACCAGGGGCTGCACCTAGGGATTGGGCCTGCCCTCTGCCACCCGGGAGCAGGCCTAAGCCAGCAGGTCGTTATCTCCTGAGGGGTCCCAGACTGCAAGAGGGCACAGGCCGGGCTGGGGGACCCCCCCCTCCGAGTGCACAAATTTTTGTGCACCGGGCCTCTAGGATATATATATATATATATATATATATATATATATATATATACACACTAGAGGCCCGGTGCACGAAGATTCGTGCACTGGGGGTGGGTCCCTCAGCCCGACCTGCACCCTCTTCAATCTGGAAGCCCTCAGGGAGCCCTCTCCAATCTGAGAGTTTCTGTCTGTCTTTGCAATCACATGAGCGAATTGTCTGAGACCCCCAATCCAGTTTGGTTTGTTGCTCACAGAATAATAGAGGCATTTTTTTTTCTTTGCTTCATTGGTGGAGATTTCCTGGAAGTTTTAGGATATCTTCCTTTTAATTTTTCCTAGACACTCTGATTTTACTTATGTCTTTCATCTGTGCTTTCTCTCCATCCCCCACTGCAACAGTAACTTGCTCCAGGCTCACTTTGCTCTAGTGTCTAGGAGATCCGTCTGCCACCAGATCTATGATTCCCAGCATTCCTTGTGCTCCCCGCGCTCTGGGCTTCTGCTTCTGATCCTGGGGCTGCCATCAGAACTACTATTCCCAGAATTTCTGGTACTTTGCACACTGGGAGTGACCAAGGGAGCCACATCCCCCCAAGCTGCCAGCTCTCCTGCTTCTGCTCTCCACCTGGCACCTGTGTATGCAAATTAACCCACCATCTTTGTCAGGTTAATTTGCATATTCACCCTGATTGGCTGGTGAGCGTAGCAAAAAGATGGTCAATTTACATGTTTCTCTTTTATTATATGGGATAATAAAAGGATAATATGCAAATAAACTGAACAGCAGAACAACCAAACAACCAATCAAATTGTAATATGCTAATGATATGCTAAGGTTGCTCAATCGCTGCTATGATGTGCACTGACCACCAGGGGGCAGACAGTCGACTGGTAGACCAGTCGCTATAATGCACAGTGACCACCAGGGGACAGATGCTTCAACTGGTAGGTTAACTTGCTGCTGGGGTACAGCCAATTAGGACTGAGCCAGATGGGCTGGACCTGCCCTGGAGCCCTTTCGTGGTCCCTCCCCAGCCCGATTGTGCACTGGTAGGGTCCCTCAGCCTGGCCTGCACCCTCTCGCAATCCGGGACCCCTTGGGGGGATGTCGGAGAGCTGGTTTCAGCCCAATCCCTCAGGCTACTCCCCTTGGGAGGGCTCCAGAAGCAGAGCTCATTGCTGGCGAGTGTTGCTATGGCAGCATGAGCCTCTCCTGATCAGGACTGATTGGGCATGAGCCTGCGGCGGGCACAGTGGGGCTGGGATGAGTGGGAGCAGCAGGTAGGAGCTGCAGGCTGTGTTGGACTGCGGGTTTTGGCCCGATCCCTGCAGGCCACCCAGAGGGACCCTCCCTGTGCACGAATTCATGCACTGGGCCTCTAGTTATAAAATATAATGCATAAAAATGTTCAATGAAGACTGAAGAATATTGCCTTTTGAATTTAAAAACAAATGGCATATGAAGAAAACTTCTATTCAGCTTTTTAGATGGGGACATCTTTAGTAGTGTCAACAATTAAATAAATTTCTCAATATCTGATATAAATTTGAGCCTCCAATTGTTACAGTTCCAAAAGAGAAGAGTACATAGCTTCACTGTATTTTTTTTCTCTCTTTTCTAAAACAGCGTGTAAAGGTCTACTCCCTGATAGGGAATATGAAGGGTATCTCAGCTTCCTGGTAAAGATGTGCAGTCCTGCGGCAAGGCCCAAGGAAAGAACATTTGGTCTTTTCCAGACCCTGGTGCTGTCATTAAGAAAGGCAGCCCAAAGGCTGGAACTCAGACCCTTAGCATCTCCTAGTCCCCTCTTTTGGATTTTGTTTTGTTTTTAATATATTTTTATTGATTTCAGAGAGGTAGGGAGAGGGAGAGAGAGATAGAAACAGCAGTGATGAGAGAGAAGCATTGATCAGCTGCCTCCTGCATGCCCCACACTGGGGACTGAGCCTGAAAATCGGGCATGTGTCCTGACCTAGAATCAAACCATGACCTCCCGGTTCATAGGTCAATGTTCAACCAATGAGTCATGCCAGCTGGGCTCCCTGGTACCTCTTGAAAGCCCTGAAATATCAAAAAAATACAATGGAGGATCCCTGGCCAGTTTGGCTCAGTGGATAGGACGTCAGCCTGCGGACTCAAGGGTCCCAGGTTCGATTCCTGTCAAGGGCATATACCTTGGTTGCGGGCACAACCCCAGTGGGGAGTGTGCGGGAGGCAGCTGATCGATGTTTCTGACTTTCTATCCCTCTCCCTTCCTCTCTGTAAACAAATCAATAAAATATATTTAAAAAAATACAATGGAGTGTTTTTATTTATAAATATTGCATCTAATTTCTTGTACATATAGCACAAAAATGTGCATGGAGCATTCTTTCATAAGATGAAATTTAAAAAACAAAACAAAAACTGAGCATTTTAACTTACACTGATAATATGAATAAGATCTGAATACCTAATCTGTAAAATGGTGACTTATATTGATAGCATTATAAGTTATATAAAATATAACATGAAATAAAATATATGTTTTAAACATGCTAGGAGTATAATTTAAGTGTTCTTACATATGCACAAAGATAAATGAAAAGGGTTAACTACTAGCTTAATACAGGAAGGGAGGGGGTTTGGAGAGATTAGAGGCATCTTGGCCTGAACAATTTAAACAGCCATAAACCAAGGACAGAGGTATCTCTAGCCTGAGCAGCTGGGAGAGCCATAGGGGTAATAAATATCTGGCAAGAGAAAAAAAAAAGAGGCTGCTTTATTCTTTTGATCAGAGAAGCCAATAGTTTCAGTCTCAAGGCTTGGCAGGATAAGGTTGCTAGGTACCATAAGATAGATCAAAAGTAACTCCAACTTGAACAGATACATGGATATATGAAGGACAAAAAATGACACAGATTATTGAGAAAAAGGAAACATATTTTTCACAGAGAGTAGAGGAATGTTGCAAAATAAGGGGGGAAAAGAGGGGAGGCACCATGTGGGCTTTGGCCTTTGCAGAGTGACCAATGAGGAAAACACAGGGGTCCTAAGTTGGGGAAGAGTCCAATTAGAAAGGGTCATGAAGAGACAATGTGCTACAGTCTTTATAATGCCTCAAGACAAAGAGGGCAGTGGCCACCCTCTTTAGGGGACCCCTCTGTCCCTCTGTGCCAGGAGGGACAGAGTCTTAGAATTAGGGTTTTAGAAATAGCATCTGCTTGCCATAAAGTTGCTTTTGCTTGCAATTCAGTTTCTGTACTTCTTATACCTACCACCTTTTGTCTGTGGCTTCTTTCTTCAAATCCATCTAAACAAGAACTTGGAAAAAAATCACCCTTATATCCTGCTCAACAATAAAACCTAACTCATAAATATGTGAGGTGACGAATGTGTTAACTAAATGGGAAGAATTCTTTCACAGTATATACTTACATCATCAAGGTGTATGCTTTAAATATCTTACAATTTTATTTGTCAATTATACCTCAATAAAGCTGAGTAAGTGCTATATTTCATCAATATAAATTTTGTATCATTTTTTCATTTTAATTTTAAGCAGTTTACATGATTCCTTAAGTCATTCAAGTGTTTTCATGTGAAAGAGTTCAGTAACTTGACTCGGGGGGAGGGGCGATAGTGTTACAAAGCACCCACTTGTTCTTATATGCAGTGAAAAATAAGGAAAAATCCTAAATACTCATTATTTAAAATATTCTTTGCCATTAATAAAGTGCCTAATTTTCATCAATCAGGCAAGTATAATATCTATTCAGGGTATAGTGTCTCCATTATTATAACTAAAAATGCCTTTTGTGGACAGGATCTTTGATACCTCTTAGGGAATCTTAGAAATTCAGAATCTCAGGTCTCATCCCAGACAAGATCCCTGATGTTTTCATATACTCATTAACATTTGAGAATTTCTGGATATTGACTGTGAATAGGAAGGGCAAAACATGACTGAAATCTTTTGCTGACCAAACTAAATGAGTTAAAATGTCCTGGGTCCTATGCAAATTGTCAGAAAGTAACTAGGGATAGGGAACTTGTAAATTCAAAGGAAGAACAGAAACATCCCAAAGTTTATCTAATAAAACATATCCGAGGAATTAGCTAACATTCATCGCTGTTAAAGTCCCTATAAGTTTTCCAGAGGCAGGAATTGACCATCTACTGCATTTTTATTTTTTCCACATGTTAGACAATAAAATACTTATTTTTGAATTTTATGAATAGATTATTGTCTGAGAGACATCATATCAAACTCCAAATTATACATTATATATATGTTCCTTGAGCCTGTAATTGGCAAGCAGATTACAAGCAGGCTTTTGGGATCATTTCAGAGGACAAAACATACCATTCCATTTGCTTATTTTACTTCAGAAAATATATAAATGCAAGGACACTTGTTGTAAAATGTAAAATGTTCTATTCTTGGAATGAGAGGTAAAGAAGAAAAAAATGTTTTGTTATCCTATTTAATCATTTCATCCTAAATAGAGGCTGGCTTAGTGTCTCTTGGCGTTAAGTGTGTAATATAAATGTGGCATTAGTCTTACTCAGCATTGAAATAATAGACGAATGAATGAATGAATGAATGAATGAATGAATGAATAACCCAGCTAATTAGGGTAGAGTTGAATATTCTTTTTTGTAGAGGTAATTATTAAATTATGTAAGGGATTGGATATAATTGTTACATTTCTTGGAAAGCCAAAACTAGGAAAATTGTGGGTCTGGTAAAAAGCCTAGTGATGACAAAGTCAAAACCCCAGGCATGTCCATCCTAGTACATGTCTTGACACCCTTTCTTCAACTTTACACTCACTTGAAATGTGTGTGCTACCAATTAAGTGTCTATTCTGCCTGTATTTGTTCCAGAGTAAACCATAGTTTAATTCAGAGTAGTTGTAATCAATATTCAATTCTCTCGGTTGACTATTTGACTTAAACGGATAATTGGAAACATTTCATATTCCTTACATAAATTCATCATATTTATCGTGAAAATATTTTATCTAAGAAATCATAGCAAAAATTTCCCTAATAAAGAAATATACAAAAATGGTAAATATCTATAAAACCCTATTTTAAACAAGTTTCTACATATATGTATTTATACTTTATACTTTATTTATAATCCATGTCATATTGCATTCTCATACATGCAAAATTTAGATGTTATTTCTATTCTTTGATTTAAAGTGACAATCACATTTCAATATACATATCATGCTACAGGGATATCAATAACCATAACTTATTAGTTCCCCCATACTGTATCCTCTTAATGTTCCATCACAAAACCTGTAGCATCATTCTGTATGTTCAGCCTGAGCCTACAATTTGCTGTCAGTTTTGTTACAGGTGGAGAAAGATAATAACTATATATATATATATCTGACGTGACATGTCTAATCTAGATGCTCTGGTTTTGGCATCACTGTAATTATATTTGATTCCTTTTCCCTAGCCTATCAATCTTATTTAATGCTGCTCTTTCCTATCCTATACACTAGTTACTAGGTTCCTCCTTCCACCTGCTTGGCTTTGAGTCCTCTCTGTAACTTGGCCTTTTTATGTTAGTAAGTTATATGTACCATCACTATATCACTTGAGACTAAGTGGCTCTGGTAAAAAATAATAAAAATAATGATAAAAATTATATATATATATGCATTTATATATATGGATTTTGTACAATATCCATAGGAACACAATGCTGTAGGCACTGTTGTTTCAAATAACACATTTTATGGTTGAAGAATCTGTGTGAAAGGCCTAGGTGAATTCACCACTGTTGCCCAGTTGGTAAGTGAATCTTGTCAGCCATTTTTTAAACATAGCTTTGTTCAGTGTCAAAGCCTGCACCACTAGTATCACACACACTGATTCACAATTTACCTGCCTGTGTCTTTTTCTCCCCCACTCAATCAGTGATGACAAAGAAGTTATATTTTTAGTACCAACTCTGCTGCAATTGGTAGAAACTACCTAGAGTTCTGTGTCACAGATTTTATTTAATTTACTTTTTATTTGAGAAAATTGTAGATTCACATGCAGTTGTAATATATTCTTTACCCAACTTCCCCCAACAGTCACATTTTATGGAACTGAATAGTCCAATATCACATTCAGGAAATTGACTGCCATAATCCACCACCTTATTCAAATTTTATCAATTCTGCATGCACTTGTGAGTGTGTGTGTTCATTAAGTCTAATGCAAGTTTATCACATGTGTAGATTCATGGCACCATCATCACAGTCAGGAAATGAAACAGCTTGATCACCAGGGTGCCTCATGCTAACCTTTTATAGCCACAGCCTTGTCTTTCCCTTTCTGCATTCCTAATCCCTGGGAACCACTAATCTCTTCCCCATCTCTATAATTTTGTCATTCCACGAATGTTTTATAAATGTAACCTTCTGAGATTGGCTTATTTCACTCATCATCATTCCCTTGAGATCCATCCAAGTAGTTATGTGCATCAGTTCATTCTTTTTATTGTTGAGTAATATTTAATGATACGGATGTGTGGTAGATTAACTGCCCTCCCTTTGAAATACGCTTGGATTGTTTCCACTTTTTGGTTATTATGAAAAGAGCTGCTCTAAGTGTGATTGTAAGTTTTCATCTCTCTGGAATACATGTTTAAGACTACAACTTTTGGGTCAGAAGGTAAGCCCATGTTTTGTTTAGTTGTATAAGAAACTGCCATATATTTTTTAGAGGCTATGCCATGTTGCTTTCTTGCCAATAATATGTGAGTAACCTGGCTTTACTTCATTCTTAACAATTTTTAAAAAATTATCACTATTATTTTTTTTATTTTAGTCATGTTGATAGGTGAGTAGTAAGACGTAATTGTGGTTTCAATTGTTTTTCCCTAATGGCGAATGGTGTTGAACACCTTTTCATATATTCATGTTTTGCCCATTTTCTACTTGGACACTTTTTCAACATGAGTTTTCAAAATTTTTATATATTCTAGACACAAGTCTGTTGTCATATATGTGGCTTGCCAATATTTTTCTCATGGTCTGGCATGAGATGCTTTGTTTGGGTTTATATGATAATTGAGGGAGGTATAAAAAGAAAACAGGAGATATAAAAACCTTAGTTTTCTACATATAAATTTACCACACCTATCCTACATATCAAAAATAGTTCAGACATTAAATAATTATGCACATACACCACCTTTGTTTCCCATTTCTGTCAGCCTATTGCATCTGGATAATACATTCTCAGGAGAATCTTTCAATCCAGTTTGTGCATATCATATTGTAGGCCTACAGAAAATGGTCATGGTCCAATACAAGGAAAGATTTGTCTAAAACACTAATGTGATAAATGACACAATCCTGCTCGAAGGTTTTTCTCCTTCAATTAAAATTAAAAATAAACAAACAAACGAAAAAACACCAAAAAAACACCCTCCATGCCTTCTAAATAAAGAAGCACATGTGGATTTTGACAGTTTTTTAAGTGGAGCACAATGATATTTTTCCTTAACATTTTTTTTATTCTTTTTACATGCAACAGATGCAAATAAATAAGAAATTCTAAATACTATATGGTCAGAAGCATTCCTGTTTAGGGTTAAATGTGTAGAAAGCAGACATTAAAATATTACTAGGAGTGAACACATAGCACTTTCATTTTTGTTACTTATTTTAATATTTATAGAATATTAAAATTTACTTTTTAATTAGATATTACTAGTTAATTTAAAGTTTCTTTCTTAAAAGGACAGAAAATATATATCTTAGAAGAATCTCATATATTATACATATTTGGCAGACTATGTAAAGGACAAATTGGTATGAAAATTTTCCCAAGAAGACTTAATCTATAGATCATTCTTAAAGTGCATTTGCCTAATATATATGTAATTATTATTATTATTATTATTATTATTAATTATTTCAGGAGAAAGGGAGAGGGAAAGGGAGGTAGAAATATCAATGATGAGAGAGAAACATTGATCGGCTGCCTCCTGAATGTTCCACTGAGTATCGAGCCGGAAACCTGAGCATGTACCTTAACAAGGAATTGAACTGTGACCTCCTCCTGGTCCATAGGTCGTAACTCAACCACTGAGCCATTCTGGCTGGGTACATTTGCTTTTAAGGACAGATTTATGTTAGAGAGTTTAGTATTCTCAAAGATAATTTAAATTACAGGATAAGTAGACTACAACTAAGAAGTATTTTATTCATTTTAAATTGTAGGATATGAGGTTACTCAAACTCTGTTCTTTTAACTAGATTATTGGTAGATTACATGCAAAATTTTTCACTTTATAATGTTTAATATAATAACGATCAATATGACAAATGCAACATATTTTTACAGATGTTTGTATAGTACACCTTCAGACACATTGCATGATAACAGCATTTTCAACCACCTCAATGTGACTCCAGGTTCAATTTCCATCATCCTAAACACTCTGGGAGATAGTAAAATACATGCAAGTGTATAAAACATTTGAACAATGCAAAATGAACTATACAAACCCTGCCAGCTCCCTTTCTGAGTTTTATTTGGCCCATAAATCTTAAAAAGCTGGATTACCAACTTTCCTAGTTTACTGTAGAGTAGGAATTGCAGCTAGATTGGAAGCAACAAACTAGACTTGGGAGGAGGTAGTGAGGGGTGTTGGTGAAAGGCATTCTGACAGGAGTGAGAAGTTACAGCCGGTAGCCTGACACTGAGTAATACAGACGCTCACAAGCAGTTGCAGAAGTGTGTTGTGTGTTCCAGCACAGAACAAGAATGGAGATACATAATGATAGTGATGAGTCACTAAGGAAACAATTACATTATGTGCTTCATCCTCCATTGATAAAGGAAGTGAAATGTATTCCCTTTGCCTTTTGGAAGAATTTCTAACCCCCTCCAGACCTCCTCCCCAAAAGCTAAATCATTGGCATGTAATAGGACTGCCTTTACTCATGTAGAATATTTATTTACATAAATTAAAATGCAGTTTCATGATAAACTTTCTTCCAACTTTCCTGTTTCTTTTAGGATTTTATTCTGAAGCAAATTGGGATTATAAAAATATGGATAGGAATTCATTTTATCCCTTAACATGTGTGACATTGGGCAATTAAGTGTATTTGTGGTTGAGCATTCACATCTGTATACTGCAGTTTTACTTACCTCATTAGTTTCAGTTCAGATCAAACAAGAGTAAGGGAAAGTGAAGTTATGTAATAAAGAAGTTGTTATTTGATATTTGTGTCAGGCCTCCTCCTTTGGTGATTGGAGGATTTGAGATTCTGGAGTACTAATTTTAAATGATCAAGATCCAGAGCTTGCTGACTTTAGGGAGCTATATATTAAACTGAGTAATTGAGTTTATTTTTATCCTTTCTTGTTGGTTCTAATTAATATTAAAATATATCATTTGTGTCTCTTAAGAGTACATAAGGAAATCAAAGCCTCTAATTATAAAAATAATTACTGAAAATAGAATAAGAAGACATTGATTATATTAAACCATCTGATATGTGATTATCTCACATAATGGACATGGAAAAAGAGTTAACAACATTTAGGTGAACAAAAATTCAATTTTTAAATTTTCATTTTTTAAAGGAGAATATATTTTAAAGAATTAAAAATATTTATGAAACTGAAGTGTTTAAATTATTGTTGTGTTTATCCTCACCCTAAGGACATATTCATTAATTTTAGAGAGAGAGGAAGGGAGAGAGAAAC
>NW_005873710.1:6830-20954 GCF_000147115.1 Myotis lucifugus | reverse complement strand
GTCCTCTGAGGGTTTAAGCATGCCAGACCCCAGACCACATCTGGTTGATCAGTCATCGCCCACCTATTGTAAATGGGAATGCATGAAACGGGAGAAAGTCTGGTGTCATAAATGAGTAATAGATTCCAATACCGATAATGCTGTTCTAGATGTTTACTTGAAAGCAAACGTTGGGTTTTTATGATTTTTCTTCTAAAGTTATTTACTCAACATCACTTCGGAGACTACGTAGTCCTGTCTTTCATTTTTAAAAAATTTTCTTCCTTCATCTATGTCAGCCTCTGTCACCCATCGAAAGAGAAAAGGATCATTATTGTTCGATCAGGAACCCTCCAGGGAAGGCAGAGAGCCTGGCCAGGTGAAGTAACTCCCCCGAGATTGCAATGGGAAGGCTGGAGCCTTGATCTGATGCTTAACCCTGCTCTTTGTGCTATTTCTGGCTGCCCGGGAGGCAGGAAAACATCTCTTCAGTTTGAAGGAGAGTATGACTTTCTTAAAATTAATAACCTACACAAACAACCAGGGCTGTGATTTTTTCCCCCCTTCATAGCGCTGAGAAATAAATAAAAGAATTCCAAACATCATCTGAGCGTGTATTGCTCCAGTTTACCTAGGCAGATATTTCTTCTTCTTCTATATATTTGTATCCTTAAATGTATCATACTTTTGATTTCTTAAAGCACAGGTGATATTTTTGAGTTTGATATATTTCTCTAAAAGGCCTGTATTATCTTGGGTAAGCAATCTATATAAAATGCATATTCAAGATAAATATCATACTCACTATTCTGTGAAATTGAAGTAGTGCTCTCTCAGCTGCCTTATGATCCTAAATATAAATAAACTGATCAGGTTTCTCAGACAGTACACAAAAGGGATTGCTCTGAAGCTGCGCTGTGATGGACAGAAGTAGAGAGATAGTTTGCTTGCAAGATTAGATGTACAAATTAGCACAACCATAGGTACTGATGGTTCATCACTGGTGATTTTAAAGCCCAGATGCCAAACTAACCTAAAACCAATATATTAATAGAAGCTGTCGTTATTGCCTTGTTTAAAATGAAAGTTAATACTTATATTTTATTGATTAAATGTGAATACCATTTTAAATAATATAATTACTATATAGGTTCACAAACAACTTTTAAAATTACATTTTATTCAAAAGTGCACTATGTTAATGCATCTTGGTATATGTGATTACACATGCATATTACACACATATACAATATTAAGAAATCAGGCATGTTTATATCACTTTGAAAAATGTGGAAAGGAAGCGTCAATAGACTGGAAAGCTAAAATCAATTTTACAATAATTATATAGTCTGCAAAACAAAAAAAAGTAAATCAAGTAGTAAAATTTCCCAATTGCTGTGTTTTGTCAGAACAGGAAACAGCATTTTCTTCCTTGGTTTTCATCTAGTTTGGAAGTGTAGGCGGTTTACATCCACCCCGCCCCCCCGCCCCCTGATAGCAATAACCACGTTGTAATTGGTGATTCTGCATGGCGTATAAAGCAAAGGACTGAATCAATTCCTGGTCGATAGAAACTGACTGTGTTGGCGGTGGACTCTTATTTCCTTGCAGACAGTTAAAGCCGCTCCGGGCAAAGGCTGTTTCATTATTATCGATGATGGAGAATCGAGCCGAGTGCCACCTGTATAACACAGTCACAGCTCTCGGATTGCTGCGCTGGGTTGTTTCTTGATCTTTTGTAGGGATGGTCTAGTGGAGTTATTTGAAGTCACATTAATACAGATACTTATGATAATTGTCTTAGTTTCTACCACTTGCTAGAGCATATACGGCAATTATTATACAATCATGTGATCGTTGGCAAAATCATTCTTTTTTCTCTTCTTTAATCAATCCACAAGCCTCAAGGCAGTCATAAGTATCAACCAGTGATGGCTCCTTCTCTTCACCACTCCCGCCCCTGTCACATTTCTAAGGTTACATCTGCAGCTCAGCAATCCAGGAAAATACATGTTGCGGAAAAGCAAAGGAATAGTCATAATAGTTCCACTTACTGAAAATAGTAGTACTTCTCTCTAAATTAAGTGCATAATTGGCAAGCCTTATTTATACTCTCAGAGGGATTAGCTTTTATTGATCTAATTAGGATGAAGCTCTGAAATAGCTTGCCAGTCAACCTGATAGAGCAGCAGCTGCACATTGTTCTAGTCTTAAACAAAAAGTGGAATTAGTGGGTGAAAATAAAGCATACTATTCTAGACCTATGCTCTGCCCACAAGAAACAAGTCCTGATGGAAAGATCTCTCCAGAAATTAAATGTTATATTCCTAACTACAAGATTGGAAAGAAGGCTTATAAATATTATTTCTATGGCGAGTATCATGATACTATTAATGCTATTAACAGAAGACCTTTTTTAAGATCATAAAAACATTAATTGGTCTTAAATAATTCAAGTTTACTTGAAGAAATAAATCCTTTGCCCTTTGTAGTTATTCTAATATCTTTCCTTTTTTAAGTTTTTGATCACAGGTATTACAAATAATTCCTAACAAATGTCTTACTTCCCATTTACAAGCCAATGTGGTAAATTATAAGCAGGACTAAACTCCTAAACAATTAGGAAGAATGGGCAAAGATGTCTTTTTCTAATGAACTTGCTGTGCACAGAAGATGGGTTCGAGCTTACTGACTCAGTGTTCAGTTAGGCCCTCTGAGCATGTGTGGCTGTACTCACTGACCAAACTCCATTAAGATAGTTCCACTGACTTATCCCTCAGCAATGATGAACAACCATGGACACAAAGTCAATATTTTAATGAAAATTAGCAGATAAAGTAATGGCCCTTCATTTTTAAGATTGCACCAATTTTGAGCCATAATTCAGCCCAGAATGAGAAGAGCTGAAATAGGAAGTATATTTGGTACTGCTAAGATGATGGAATTAATTGGCAGAGGTTCTAGAAAGTTGTTTGCATTTAAACAGATGCAAAAAAAATTGTTCAGCTTGTAAGATCTTTAATGAGGACTTCTGGCATTTGAAAATATAAAATTCAATACAAATATGCATTCCCTTTTATTGCATTTCAAAACATTTCTGTATTCCTATTTCTGAGAGACATAAAATGTATTAACAGTTAATTTGATTAATATATGACAGCTCTTACATAATATTATATTTATATTATTTTCCCCTATGAAACTTTCATTTTCATTTATATGCAAAATATCATTTTTCTGGTAATTGTAGTAAAATTTTCTAATGTTTGCATAATTTAGATAATATAAGTCTAAGAAATATAGCTTTTAATAAATATACCTACTTTAATAATGCAGTTCAATCTCTCTCTCATAATCTCTGTCATCTCTTTTTCACTCTCTCTGTCTCCTTTCTTACCCATACACACACACATGCATGTACACACATGCACCTCAATATATATGTACATATTTATATTGCTACCCCTTTGCTTTAATTTCTCAATTTTATTATGAGATATACAATTGAATAAACTGAAATATTTCAAGTTATGTAGGTTTGGTTTTGTTTAACAAGTAACCATTTTGTTAGACATCAACAGCATGTAACTCTCATCATATGATCTGATAGCTCATTAGAGAAAAATACTTATAGTACATTGTGATAAATGATTATAGTATTACAGTGCATAATACTGCCTGTGTGACTTGGAGTTCCCTTTTGAGAGGAGGGGTATTTGAACTTTCTCAGGAAGATCAGTGATAGATTATCAGCCAAGAAGTGGGCCAGGACATTCAATATGGGGAAAAAGCAAAATCTTCAGTGAGATCATACAAAGAGATGGCCACATAGCGCACAATGATTGCCAAGAAAGATGATTCTAGAGAGATGTGTTGTTCCAAATCACAGAGGTCTTTAAACACTATGTCAAAGAGTTTGGATTATATTCAGAAAGCAGTGCATGATAGCAAGAGATCTTTTAATCAATGAAATGACATATTCTGATTTATTTATTAGGGGAGTAAATTTGCCAGCAATGTGAACAGTGGACCAAAGTCTAGGAGATCTGGCAGCCAGCAAACTATTTTGGAGGTTGTAAAAAATAGTGCAGACAAGAGATGAGGAAACCACAGTATTTCTTTAACTTTAAAAAAATGTTATGGAGATAAATTAGGGAGATTGGATTCAGGATATATGTTTTTGTAATAAACGGGATTTGGTAATACATTTAATTTGAGATGGGAGGGGAACTTGGTGGGTAATGGGGACATAAAGTAACAAAAGAGATACATGATGAATGATACCAGGTGTTGGTGAAGGTAAGAATGTGCAGTGAACAAACTCAACATTCATGCTGACAGGGAATCAAGGGTCAATATCCTGAAAGCCTGGCATTCAGTACAGTTGCAGGGACTAGAAATGAAGGCACAGCACTCATCCAAGTGTAGAAGGGGAATGGAAGCCATGATGGCAATTGTTACCATGATGCAATTCAACTTCACTTGAACAAATGAAGTTGAAATGCTACAAAATATGGTAAGAAGAATTGGGAACTCTGGGGCACACAGAGAGAGGGCAGGCAAAGAAACAGGAACACATCAAAAGTAAGAGGAGTGTTATAAGAAAAAATTCAAATAGAAGGGAGGTTCCAGCAGCTTCCAGATACCAGCAACAAAGGAAAAAAGAACTAAAAATGGACTCTTGTGTCTGGTCATTAGTGATTATAGGAAAACATGTTTCTGTAGAGCAGTAGTTCTTAGCTAGGAGTGATCTTGCGACCCACAGATCTTGGCAATATTTGGAGACATTTCTGATTGTCACGACTTGGATCCCATTGTTATCTAGTAGGCAGTGTGCAAAGATGCTGCTAAACATCTTACAATGCACAATAGAACTCCCACAACAAAGAATTATCCAGCCTCAGATGTTAATATTGCTGAGGATGAGAAACTGCAGTAGAGTGATAAGGGTATTCAAAATAGCCAAGACATAGAAACAACCTAAGTGTCCTTCAACAAACGATGGATAAAGACGATGTGCATATACACAGTGGAATACTACACAGCCATAAAAAATGGCATATTGTCATTTACAACAACATGGATGGATCTTGAGAGTATTTATGCGTAGTGAAATAAGTCAGACAGAAAGAACAGGAACTGTATGATTTCATTCAGATGTGCAATATAAAACAGAAAGCAACACATTAACAACCAAAACAAACATACAAACAAAAAAAAACAAACTTGTATATACAAACAACAGAATCATGGTTACCAGAGGGGATGGAGTGTGGGGAGGAGACGAAGAGGGTAAAGAGGGTCAAATGCATGGTGATGGAAGGAGACTAGACTTCAGGTGGTAAGCACATAATCGAATATAGAGATGCTGTACTATACAACTGTACACCTGAAACTTATATAACCAATGTTACCCCAATAAATGTAATACAGTTTCTTAAAAAGAGTACAGAGTAGTTCTTAAAGAGTTGATCCAAGAATTTTAATTTAAGAGATAGGCAGAATAAATAGAGATAAACTCTATCAAGACCAAGCAAACTATAGAGAAGTTAGAAGCAGTTTTGTATTTAGAAGCCAATGGATATGGGAAAAATTAAAATAAAATGTTTACCAGAATGTTTGGAAAATATGCTTTATAAAGAATGAAGGAGAATATCACCTAGAAAATACTTAGTCAAATCATATTGTCATATATGACTTTTTATTGAAGCATACAAAAATGAATGTATGCATAAAAATGAGACTTGAAGCCATATATGCAAATTGGATTTAAAACAAAGGTAATATAAATGCACATAAAAGTATTAATATTGATGTCATCAAAAAATGTATGGCATAAGGAACAGATAACTTTCATGAAGAAAGAATAAAATTCCCTACTACTCAAAGGTTATATAAATGCTGGTCAACATTTAACCTTTCGCAGGTCAGAAATAAAGACTATTAAATGATAGTTATGAGGATACTATATACAGAATAATTCGATCAAAGGCAAAAAGTTTCAGATATATGTGACATTGATTCAGTAAGTTTGCAAAGACACATTCATTTAATAGAGGTAAATTAATCAGGGCCAACTTTGGCTCCAGCATTGTGGAAATATGCAGTTGTCTGGGTTGTAGAAATATGCAGAGTTGATGCAAAATCTCTCAGTGACACCACCCCTAACAACATAATCTTGGACACAGTTCTTATTCTCTTCGAGAGCATCTGGTTTCTTTTTGGGTTAGAAAGAGAATTAGCAACGTTTCATTTCAACTTCCTCTTTCTATACTCTTCTCCCTTATTAATCCTGGAGAAACGTTACCCTCCTGTTGCTTTAAATTCCCAAAACCCTGTCTTAAAATGCCCTCTGCTCCCAAATAGCCATACATCCAGGTCTATTCCTGCTCACCAATGTTGGCTTTATTTTGGTGACCATCTGGTTGAAATGGCATTTTAATTTAACTCATGCTAAACCATGTAGTTTCAACCAATCATTGGAAACTATGACCAGAGTTATTTTTTTCTTTCCCAGCACAGTGAGTTATTTTTTCTTATATTAAGTTGAAACCTTTATAGAACCATGCTTTCACTGTCAAGTTTGCCTTAGCCTAACCCACACATTTTCCTGCACTGTACTTTTATATTACTGCTCTTTCCTTGAATGCATTTGAATAATAGACACAGATTTTAAGCCAGCCTTCTCAAATGCTAATGCACATAAGAATCACCTGGAGATCTTGTTAAAATTGCAGATTTTGATTCTGTAGGTCTTGGGTAGGGTATGATATTTTATTCCCAGAAATTCCAGGTAATTCTGATGGTTCTGTGCCAACCAAGGGCCATTTTTTGAGTAGCAAAGATTTAACCTCTCAAAGGAAGTGCTGATTCTGCTAGGAATCTATTACTCAAATAAATCAATAATTAGAAAGATCTACCAAGGAATAATTGTTCAGCAAGTGAAGACTGCTGCTATTTATACTTTCAGTTTTTCTCTCATGTTTTTTGTTGTTGTTTGTTTTGTTTCCTTTTAGTTTAATGAAGGTGCTCCATTTTGGGATACTTGTATACTAATCATTTTTATCCCAATAAAGTGCAATGGCAAGACAAGAAGAGACAAATCAAATACTGGGTTCTCTATATCCTTTATTTTCTATCAAATGTAGAACCAATTAAAATATAAGTAAACTGATGATTTTCAGTACTCTTTCTCAAAATGGGTATTTTTTAATCATCTAATCATCCAAGCTGAACGTGGAAGCTGCCATTATTCCCTTGACTGACCTGCCTGATCAGAGAATGACATTATGGCCCACTTATTACTCTTGGAAGAAATTGTCTACTTCCTCTTTTGTCTACTTCCTCTTTTGCTCATATATAATGCATAGAGAAATCTTGTTCTAATCTATTATTTTAGAGACATATTGTCAATACGTATAATTTCCATTATGCCAACTATCTCATGAGTGAAATAAGTGGTAGGGTTTATCTTAACTGAAAACAATTTTTGTGATATTGCAATGCTCTCAGTTACCAACAACATCTATAATAATAAAAGCATAATATGCTAATTAGACTGGACGTCCTTCTCATGAAGCCAGGGCTGCAAGAGAAGCCTGGGTCCCAGGTGCCGGCTGGTGGCCAGAGGGAAGCTCCCGTCCTGAGTGCCAGAGGGAATCCAGTGCTGGCAGCCAGGGGAAGGAAGGCCTATTCTTGCATGAATTTCGTGTATTGGGCCTCTAATAAATATATATGATGCCAGAATTGTTGGCCAGTTTCTATTCTGCAAGCACTACACTCTAAAATTGGTTCTCTGGGGAGTAAAATATAAGGGAAGGTGGCCAGAGAATTCTGATTACATTGCAGGTCAGAAGAACTGATACTTAATGAGATAATTAAAAATACAGTCATCATTTGGGTAGAGAATGTACAGGTTAAAAGGATCATGAAAGCAATATAAGAAACTGAAATTACATGACATGACATTTTAAAAATGTTTTTAAAATGACTTATTTTATATGTTTTTATCCAATGTAAACACCTAATTCTAAGATTTTAAACCAATATTGATTATCTGCTTTAGATTAGGCACTTTTATAACTGGGGATGGGCAGGTAGAAGCAGTAAAAAAATTACCTTCATGAGCTTTCACTGTAGCTGAGGGAAACAGACATATACTCTGTCAGATGGTATTAAGTGCTATTAAGAAAAAGAAAACATTTACCAGGCATAGATCATGCCAAGGTCAAGTGGAGACCTGTAGGAAATGAGAGAACAAGCCATAGATTAAAAGTTGAAACAAAATCCCATCAGCACTGAGGTGAGCTGATGCTTGAGAGGCAGTGAAGAAGCTGATGTGTGTGGTAGAGAGAGAGGGAAGGATGCTCAGAAACCAGCCAGAGAGGTCATCCATCAGGGCATGTAGGCAAAGAAGGGACATTGCCCTAATGATGAGTTTTGACAGCCCTTTATATAAAAACAAAATATAAATAAAAGTACAGAATATGGTTGACCTGTAGATAATCTTAAAGGAATGACAAAGGCTTAGGCATAAAATTTTGCATACTATAATAGTTTACATTATGTTCATTTTATGACCACAGTTTTTTGAAGTAGAGTATTATCATCGTCATCTCCTAGCTGAAAGAATTACAAAAGTTAACTGGTAGCATGATTCACCAAAGTAATAACCACCAAAGTAATAACCACTGTGGTTCTTTCCTAATACCACCTTCATCAACTGACCCCTAAAGATTGCCAAGACAGGTAGAACAAAATAAAGGCACCAATACACTTTCCTTTTAAGCTTATAATTCTAGGTCTGAGTATACTAGTGAACCAGAAAAGTTTCGACAAACACATTCTTTCTTTCTTTTTTTTAACATTCCATTGGCTGAAGTGGATAACGAGGGAAAGTGTGAGACCATAACAGGGAGAGAGTCAAGTCTAGGCTGAGCAAAGAATACCTGTCACCAGGGCGAGGAGTCATGGTAAGTACCACGTAAGTACCTGGAAACACCCAGACAGAATTCAAATGAGAACTGATGTTCATCTGTACAGAGCAGCCATCTACTATATGCCCATCCTTGTAATTATTTATAATCTGGGGTGTATCATTAATAACAACCAGCATGTTATCCAATCATTATCCTGCAGAATAAGGATTCTACTGAACTTCACCACAAGGCGTTATGCAACCTTTACCTGAGGCTCACAGGGCGAACAGTTTCCTCTCACATCCTGGGCGAGGGAGGGTTCACAGAACAGAATGGTACCCTGCATACCTGGAGGCTTATTGGTAGAGAGAAAGGGGATTTGCCTGCATAGTTAAGATAAAACAAAATGAAACCAGCTCAAAGTTCAAACTTTCTCCCAGACCTCACTTACTGCCATAAAATTGGTGGACTTGAGACTTGTCCAAGGCTTCTGATCTTTCTATTATGCCAACTGACTACAATATGAATTAATCATTAAAAAGTAATGATAGCTCAGTTGGTGTGGTTCAATGGTTGAGGGTTGACCCATAAATCCGCATGTCATGATTTGATTCCCAGTCAGGGCACCTGTAGGGGGCATACAGGAGGTAGCCAATCAATGATTCTCTCTCGTCATTGATGTTTCATCTCTCTCTCCCTCTCCTTCTCTGAATTAAAAAAAAATACACATTTTTAAAAAAAGTAATAATAAAGTTAAAGAATATTTTCTCCTCAGAAATTATACCCATCTTTTAATATCTTATCCTCATACTTTCTCACACACCTAATGATTATATATAAAAGCCTAAGGCACCATTACAACTGAACAACTGGAACAACCAGTCGACCCTGACTATGATGCACACTGACCACCAAGAGGCAGACACTCAATGCAGGAGCTGCCCCCTGGTGGTGAGTGCGCTCCCATGGCGGGAGCGCCACTCAGCCAGAAGCTGGGCTCAAGGCTGGTGAGTGCAGCAGTAAAGGCAACACCAGGCTTCCCTACATCCCTCGGTGGGATGTCGGACTGCCAATTGCGGCCCAAAATCAGCAGTCTAGCATCCCCCGAGGGGTCCCAGATTGCAAGAGGTAGAGGCCAGGCTGAGGGACCCCACTCATGCACAAATCCGGGCACTAGGCCTCTAGTAGTCAAATAAGAAGAATAACCAGAATTTATTCAGCATTTAATATGGGTTAGGCACTTTAAAAAATTATATGAATTTCTCACTTAGTCATGTATTAAATCATTTAATCTAATCACGTTTAATTCCCCTTTTAATCATATATCATACATCTCTTCTCTTCACTTTCTATGTCTATGTTACTTTATGCTGCTGTAGGTTCTTAGAAAGTTCCAAACTCATTTCTGCTTCAGGGACTCTGCACTTTCTAGTCTCTCCTTGAAACAATACCTCTTCTGAGTTCTTCAAAAGAATTCCTTTCTTCAATTTTACTTAAGTTACTTAACCCAATGTCACCTATTCAAGAAACTCCTTTCTATACACTTTCTAGATATTTTTTAAAAAATATATTTTTATTGATTTTAGAGAGGAAGGGAGAGGGAGATAGAGATAGAAACATCAATGATGAAAAAGAGTCATTGATCAGCTGCCTCCTGCACAGCCCACACTGGGGATCAAGCCCGCCACCTGGGCATATGCCCTGACCAGGAATTGAACGGTGACTTCCTGGTTCATAGGTTGACACTCAACCACTGAACCATGCTGGCTAGGCTCTAGGTATTTTTAATATTTAAAAATAGTCTCTTTCATTTGGTTATTATATATGAGATTAACCTATTTCATAAATTATTTTACTATCCCTCTGATTGTTTAAGATTATGTTTTATTTATTACCTATCAGTCCATATTACTTAACTCACTAGAACATATGTATCTAGAGCATATGAACAGGCCTATCTTGTAGACAACAGTGAAATGTAATTAAAAAACACAATAAGATACCACATCACAGTCATTAAGTTGGCTAGAATGAAAACACACACACACACACAAAAAAAAAAAAAAAAAACAGGCAATACCACCTAAAGTTCAGGAAATAAACAAATATATCTCTCCCACTCTGCTTTTGGGAAAGTAAAATGGCACAGCTGTTGTGGAATGCAGTCTGATAGTTCCTCAAAAGCTGTAAGTATAGAACAACCCCATGATTAAGAAATTTTACTCAGAGGTTTATACCCAAGAGAATGAAAACCTATATCCATGCAAAAACGTGGGCATGATGCTGATAACAGCATTAGTCCCAGAAGTAAAGAAGTAGAAATAACCCAAATGCTCATCACTGATGAATGCATAAATTACTGTGGTATATCTACATAATGGTGCATTATTTGGCAATTTAAGGAAAGTACTGATACACACTACACCCTGACTAGACCTTGAAAAAATTAGTGAAAGAAATCAGTCACACAAAAAATCACATATAGTGTCATCTTATTTATTGAAATGTCCAGAATAAGCAAGTCCATGAAGACAGGAAGCAGATTAGTAGTTGCCTAGGGCGGGAGTAAAAGTCACCAGTGCAATTGGAGAGTATTACTAATGAGAATGGGAGTCCTTTTGCGGGTGATGAAAATGTTCTAAAATTGATTGTGGTGATGGTTGCATAACACTGTCAATAAAAACCTTTGATTTATACACAAATGGGTAAATTATATGGTTTGTAAATTTCATTTCAATGAAGACATAATAAAAGGGGACCCTGTGGGTAAGTGGACTTTATTCTTTTTTCTTTGCCCAAAGATACAACAGTTTTCCCTTTATCTTTTATGTTTTAAACTTCTCCAGGAGAGGTATCCTGTACAGTGATCTGAAATGTAGTTAGTGGGAAGAATCCAGTTAAAGCATAATTAACTATCTCTAACAATTTTTAAATGGTGATTTAAAAATGGCCTTTTTTATAGCAAATGATACATTATTTTGCATCCTTATCAATTCATTTTTTATGATAGCTTTACATGAACATTGATATAATTTCATCGAGGCACACAAAAATCTCTAAAATTCCATCCTATCAGCACAAATCCTCCTTGTCCTGCAACAACATACAACCTGAATGGTGTGTCCTATCTGCAGGTTGGGTTCACTCAACATCTTGACCTGCTTTCAAACACTTGAAGTCAAAGCTTCGAATGCACCTTTTGGAATGCCTTTGCCCTTGGTTTTTACAACCTTGTGTATTTTAATAGAAATTTAATCCATATGGTTTTGATTCATTGATGCTTAAATCATCAACGCATCAGTCTTTCAGGGTGATCTGATATCCATGAAGACTATTGAGACTTTTTAAATAATCCTTTTAGAGTATTTTAAAAAAAAGACACCAGGAACTTTTGCTTTTCCCACGTAAATGAAAAAGCTGGGGAGTTCACTTTCGACATGTTCTAAACTTGTCTAAACACGCTCTCTCAGCTGCCATAGGCAGAGGGACAGCAAGGTGCTGGTGACATGCTCCCCATAAGTAAAAGTGCTGGAGCGTTTGATGAGACACAGAGAATGTGTAATTCAGAGCACACTTTACAGCACTCGTGGGCTTTTAGACCTTTTCATCGTAATACAAAGTTCTAAAAGTATTAATTTGCATTACTGTGGATGCTGTTACTTATCTAGTTTTATATTTCCACATTTGAATGCATTACGCCTTACTCAATATTATTAAGCATTTTATTGCACTTTATTTGAAAAGTGCCCAGTAATCATTTTACATATACTTTTCACATAGGGTGTAAATTTATTTTTCACATGAGGTGTAAAGAAAAACTACCATGCATTTTATATATCACTGGCTGGTTACAAAAGCTTTTTCCACTGCGTAATATTCATAGTAGGTAAAAATAGTGCTACTATTATGAAACAAAAATAATTTAGTTTTAAAATGCAACATTTTAAAAGCTGGTGTTTTCTTTCTCTATTTTCTCACAGCTAAATCAGTTTCGCTCTTGATTAAATATATATGAAAGATGCATTAAGCTACACTTCATCATCTCAAATTGTCTTTCTTTCCTCATTTTTCTAAAATGAAATACGTAATCTTGTACTTACTTTCTCTGGTCCATATGGACTGGTTACTACCATATCATCCTGAGTGTCCATTTGAAGATCAATTTCCCTTTTTAAGAAGGTTACTTGATCTGACACGTAATAGCTTGGTTTTATACAATTATATTTTTTCCATATAAACAATATATGGAGAGTTCCATGGGATGTAAAAATATTTTCTGAAGTGTCTTCTCATGTCTTTTCCCATTAAATAGCATCCAGAATTTATACAGATTCTGAATGTATGTTTATTTTTACATAATTTAAATTCCATTTGCAAATAGAATTTTTTTTTTTGCTTTAGGTAGTTGAAGTCTTCATTGCATGTTCAAATGAATTAGTCACTCTTAAGTAGAAAACAGGAAATAATTTATGTAGATAATTGAAATCTATCTAATTTTTATGTAGTGTTTTCTTTGAAATGCTGTTAAAGATTCACTCTCTACTAGAAAATACTTTTTCTACTAAAAAATATCAATAAGCTCAACATGCACAGCAGTTAACCTTTGCCCTTAATCTATGTATGGCTAGAAAACATCACAATTGTTTTTCAAAAATACATGGAAACCTTATATTGTAAATAGCAATCAATGTTCTATGATGTTCTAAAATAATGATTACTTCAACACTAAAGTGTTAGGTCCTTTAAATATTTTAATATTGTTAATATGGTAAAACCTATGATCATAGAAGTGCATGGGATGTCAAAGCTGGTATTAGTTTTAGTTATTATAATTCACCAAATACCTTTCCTACATATTAGAAGGAAGAAGCAAATCTATTGTCATTAAACTAAGTCCCTGAGATATATTAGTAGGGCTTTATAGAAGCAACCATTTTCAATTCTTTAATTGCTCAAGTGTAGTTTTTATTCATCACCCTATAGTGTATTGATGCAATATATATATATTTATTTCCATTCTCTGATTTTCTGTTTTATTTCTGTATGATGAAGAGAATGAAATTTCTGTCATAATAATGGAGTTAGTTGAAATTGACCATCTAGATTATTTTGGGTATTTTCTCTGTAAGTAGGGTTTACTAAACTTAATTGCTTAGGTTCAAAAAATGTTGATAAGGCATATGGCCTGTGGGAATATAGCTTTCAATGTGCTACTTATTTAAGTTAA
>NW_005873710.1:0-6730 GCF_000147115.1 Myotis lucifugus | reverse complement strand
AAGAAAAACAATTTCTATCTCTCCCCCCCATATTATATCTTTGGAGAAGATATATGTATAACATAAGCCGTGAAAGTTGACAATTTTATATGGGTATTAGTTAGTAGAAATGTTATATTAAAAGGAGGAGTTCATTTTTAAGCTAAATAAATATTTCTTTCAGCATAAAGAGTAATATTTAACAACTGCTGAGAATGCACACAAAGGCAAAACAATAATCTAAAATTAATTTAGCTTCAATAATTTTTCAACATACATTATGCCTAATCAATTATGGTTGAAAATCTCTCTCTCTCTCTCTCTCTCTCTCTCTCTCTCTCTCTCTCTCTCTTTCTCTCTTTACCGGTCATATGCATACTTGATTATATTGTGAGTGATGAAGTCCACACTTATTTTGGAAGCCACTTAACAGTTATTTAGAAAACCTTAATTTTAAACCTGCCATTCCATTAATTTATTTAAATGTCCAACATGTATAATGAATAAATGATGTTTACTTGCTTTAACTAAATCAATATAATTGAAAAATGCACATTTTGTTTTATTGCAAGTGTTATCTCACTTAGAATTACTTGAAAAATGTTACTGAAATATTAATTACTTGAACAGTGTGCTACTAAATATGTTAAAATAATAAGAATAATACCTTATTTTACCACAACTTTAATAACCATATTTCAGAGCCTATCTAATAATGAATTCTTAAACTGCTTTATAGAAATAAGCTTTTCTATTCTGATAACTTTGCCTCTTGCAGCCCTGATTGCATAAATGTATCCATATTTTCTGCAAGCTATTTGCAAATGTGCAAGCCATCTGTAGCTAAATGATTAGTGGAGTGCAGGAATATGTGTCCTGCATTTGGTCCCCACTGGCCATTTATTTTGTTTTATTATTTTTATTATAAGACTAATCTTCAATGTGACTATTATGTGGCATTTGTATGCTAGAAATTAGCCTCAAATATTCATGTAATTTTAAATTGCTCTATAATTTTGAGATTTATTAACTGGGATTAATTTTGAGTATCCGTATTGTTGCCTTGAGTTTGTGCTGCGTAGTGGTATTGGAACTGGAAGTTACATTTCAATGTTAACTGACTGTTACATGACAAGTAAACAAGTTTAATTGTGTTATTCAACTCATTGACTTTAATGAGTCAATAATAGATGTAATAGTCACCTCAGGACCAGATGGCATAGGCTCAAAAGTTCCCATGAATGCCATTTTTTCATCTCAAGTATCTGATAAATATGTTAACTTCCTGCGTTAAGGCAATTGTTGAAATTTCTTAGCAGCTGGTCAGTTACCCTACACTGCAGGGACCTCCGGGTGCTGGTTATAGCTTAAGTATCAGCTCTATATTCTTAGAGAAAGTAAGAGTGAAAAATCCCTCTTTCTAAACTATAATGCAATATCATAATAGAATAATTGTATAAAAGTATTTTATTCAATTAAACAAAAGTTTGGGAAATCTCTCTGAAAGGGATCAATCATATATTATCTATCTGAAAGTGAACGAAGAGCCTTCCTACCTGTCAGAATGTCAATTTCACAGGTCTATTATTTGTTTGACCTTTCTTAATTTTCTTTCACATGTCCTTTGTTATTTTATTTAACACAAGCATATAGAGTATAACAGGAAGTTCATTGGCGAAGTGGCACTTGCATATATTGTGGCAGGAACCATCTTTAACCGTAGCAGTGGGTTCATTGCTAGTCTCATGTCTGCATTTGACTTTATGAACAGGGTTTATGCTTGTTCTTCTCTTCATACGCTAATCAGATTCTTTTTAAATAAGGAAATTCCAATATTTTCCTGATGTATAATAGATAAAAGCTCATTCTCAGGTGAATGTTGAACTGCTGTCTTGGCAACCGAGAAAATATTTTCAAGAGTGTCATGTTATTATGTTCTTGGAAAAGGCAAATGAATATTCACCTTGTCCATTTAATATTGCATCAAAAAGGATTTCCCACTTCTGATAAAACTTTAGGACCTAGAAATGGAACAAACCCAAAGTCAAGAATTTATAGCACATTGAACATTATTGATTTAAAATGAGAACAACCTATTAAGCTCTCTTTAGCTTACCTGCAGCACTGAAGTTTGGGCCATTTCCCCATGTATTCAATACTTAAAGTTTTAGTTGCAGCTTAGCACTTCACACTTGTGCTGGATTTGACAGCATATTAACATAACAACAGCCACTGCAGTGTCCACTTAAGAAAGGGCATCTTTCAGGATTTTGTGTGTTCAAAGATGCCTTCATAATAATTGCTATTCTCTTTGTTGGTAATTGGTGTTTTTAGTCTCTTGGCTATGGTAGATTGAGGCTGTTTTTCCTAGTAGGTAGAAATATACTATTCTTCATAATTTACAATTTTACATTTGATCCAAGAGAAAAAAATGTCTATCTCTTGGAAATGGCAGAAAAAATAATTGGGAAAAGTTCTACTGAGAAAAATGAGAAACATTGGATAATCTTTTTTCATCTGAAGGCATATTTTAAGACGCTTACAAGATCCAACTTAACTAAATTCTCCAGGAGAATCTAGTGATCCTGGAGGATAATATAAAGACTTTAAGAAGACAAGTAGAGTTATACAAGTCATGTGGCATTATGAGAGAAAATATATGAGGTCAGCGTGCACCAAAAATTGAGGCAATCTGACAAACCAACCTAAATTTAGTTTAGGATCCAAAAAAAAGCTCTACTGTAAAAGTAAGTGGAAGAAGATACAGAGCAGCCTAGTGATGACTGAGACCTGCTTTTGCTTAAAATAAGGTAACATTGAATTGACATTATCCCTAGGATCCCAACAGAGGAAGAAAAATATTTTGAAGGAAAAGAAAGCATTTTATTATATTTCAAACTATGATTTTTTGTGTGTGTTTTTTTAATTAGCCATGTACTCTACCAGGCAAACAAAAGGACAAAAGCAAAGTTTTAAGGAGAAGAGAAGAACAAGTAAAGATTCATACGTTTTAAAATAACATTGTTTAATATTTTTAACAAATAAAGTTAAGAATTTACAAAAAGAACTAGAAACTATCTAAAAAGGAACCAATAACTGAATCTGAAAAACACAAAATAAACTAACAAGCAGAACAGAAACGGACTTCTAGATACAGAGAACATTTTGACTGTGGCCAGATGGGAGGAAAATTGAAGGATGTGTGAAAAAGGTTAAGGGAGTAAGAAGTACAAATTGATTGTTACAGAATAGTCATGGGGATGTAAAGTACAGCATAAGAAATACAGTCAATAATCATAATAATAAGAGGCTAATATGCAAATGGCCGTCACGTCATAACAACTAATCAGCAGGGACCTGAGGCTGCGTGCTGCCTGGCCGGGGTGGGGGACCTCAGGCCATGCCTAGCCCGGCGGGGCTTGACAGGGCACCTCAGGCCACACACCCCCACCCCAGCTCCGGGCCGGCTGATCTGAGGCTGCACCAGGGGACCTGAGGCTGCACCCTTCACCCGGTGGGGCTTGATGGGGGTGGGGCCAGCAGGGTCAGGGTCTCACCCAATGGGGATGGGGCAGGCAGGTTTGGTTCTCAAGTGATTTCAAGGTGCACACAGGTGGGCAGGGACTTGACTCTGGGTCCCGCAGCATGCCCCAGACTCTGACAGGAGGGAGATTTTCATATACATTTTACTAATTTTCTTTCATCTCTGACACTTTTATTATAGAGAAAGGGCAAATAGCAATATTAAAATATTTCCTTTAATTAATTCCCTTTTAATGTGCACAAATTTTGTCCACCAGGCCACTAGTATTCTAATAACTATGTATGGTGTCAGAAGGGTATGAGGTTTATTGGGATGATAACTTATGTAAGTTCTATAAAGTCTAATCGCTCTGTTGTACATCTGAAACTAATATTGTGTGTCAACTGCACTAGTAATTGAAAAAATGATTTCAATAAAGAACCACATGAAAAATATATAGCTGAATAATAAAATATGCACAATTAATAATAAAATAAATACATTTAGCAGTGGAATAGACACAACTAGAGAAAGAATGAGTAAACTGGAACATCTGATGAATATATCTCCCCAGCAATGAACAGGTAGATTAAAACATTGAAAGTATGAAAAGATTTTAGAGACATAGGAGTACATTAAAAATTGTAATTGTACATATAATTGGAGCTCCTGATGCCATTGTAATTAGCTGGTTATTAATAGTAGAAAAGGAGAAAAGGGAAGATCAGACATTATAGGCATGTGTCCTGCAAAACACAGAGGAAAGGGGACTGGACAAAGGGAAGATATATGCATGCCCATTGAAGCTGGGGTGACATAGGGAAGGTGCTTGTCAGTCACACCTGTTTTAGAAAAGCATACTAAAATATTTAGTAATAAAGAGGTTTCAGGTCTTCTACTCTGAAAAAGACTAGAAAAAAAAATAATGTGAGTATGTGTATATGTTTATATCCAAAGTATATAACAATATAAAATAAAAGATTGACAATATCAAATGTGCTGCAAATAGAAAACTTAGTGGGAGTGTAAATGGATATAACAATTCAGAACAACATGGGTAAACATCTACTTATACTGAGAATATGCATAACATGACCAAGTTATTTCAAAAAATATTCAACGTACATGCATATCCAAGTAAGCCAAAAGACTCATCTGTTCCTAGTAACAGTAAATGTAGCAGTCACACACTAACTTGAAACAACTCAAGAGTCTATCAAGAGCAGAATAAATAAATCATCATTAGTACATTCATAAAATGGGATTATATCTAGCAATGAAAGAAAAGAAACTTCTATTACATAAAATGACATGCATGAAAAGATGCAAAGACTAATTATTTCCTACTTTATTATCTTCTTTATATAAACTTGAGAAACAGACAGATCCAATCTATGTTGATAAAAGCCTGGAGAGTGGAGACTTTGATGGGTAGGGATCAGTGTTATCTGGTGTCAGAATGGGTTTTCTAGGCATTGGTGATGTCCCATTACTTGACCTGAGATAATACTTCTGCAATTGTAGTCACTTTAAAATAGTTAATTGAGTTTACAATCCTGTGCACTTTTCTGTTGTATCATCCATAAGTAGAAAATGTTTGAAAATAGAAAAAAAATTTACATAGATAATTGGAATTGGACTTCAGTGCTATCTAATTGTAATTGACCCTGTTGATCTACCCTTTTACAACTTTACTGAAAACTAATTGCATCTCTAAAAATTTAATCACGGTGCTTGTTTGCCTGTAGGAGAAAGTCAAGATTCCTTTATTATGATCCTGTCTCCTGACTCTTAATGATTTGTATTTAAAATCAAGAACCTCAAGGGGTCTGATTAGGCATGATGTATAGGCCTGGATTATCAAAGGTAGTAGTATGTTCTCTATGTGTTTGGGTTTCTCTTCCTGAAAAGAGCCTTGGTGTATAATGTTCTAATTATTCCAGAATGTAGAGACTGAACAAAATTGATCTATTTCTCTTTGGACATTATTTTCTTCCTTCTTGCTTATAGGCTGTGACACACTAAGACAAACTAGATAACTTATTTTTTTCTCTAGGCTCCAATGGCTCCCCATCCCCTATGAAGTCCTAAATTAGTCTACAGTTTGCATATGATCTTAGAGATACTTTGACTCAAATCAATGTACTCGTAATTATCTCAGTAAAATGTATTCCAGGTATATTTGCAATTTGAGACAGAAGACTTAAACTATTACTTTGCATCTTGGATATCTGATGCATGAGGGACTTTTGGGGAAGAAAATGTCATGACAAAGAGCAGAATACAGGTAGCCTGTCGTGGGAACCTTAATCAGTGTATGATGAATGGTCAAGGCCAATTGGAGTGTGGGGGCCCTGTCCAGAGTACTCCGGATGTTCGAGGCCAACATGAGTAAGGACATAGTAATTGTACTGCACATACTGTGTTCTTCTATAACCCAAAGATTGAGATCATTTTTTGTCAAGAAGCTTCTTTTGTCTTAGTTGGTATGAAAATGTGTTACTGACCAGCCAGTCAGAGACTGCCTGGTCGGGCTACTTTGTGTAATAGCTCCTATGTTTACTGAGGCTGCTTTTATGTAAGGGTGGCTGCTTGGTATGGCTCCTGGGTTTGTACTGTGTTTTCAGTGGCTGCTGTATTAGTAGCAGCTACTCTGTAAGGCTACTTTAAAGAACTGTTTTGTCTAATGGCTCCTTAGTAGCAATGGCTACGTGGGCCACAGTAAAGACTCTCTTATATAACCACGACATCTCACGTCTTCTCCATCTTCCAAAACCCAGCATCCATGGGAACACAATTCCTAGCAGAGAAGGATCTGTGCACCCAACAGTTGGCATAGTTGAGCAGGATGAAGGAGTGAGTACTCCCACAATTGGCGAAGCAAGCAGGGTCAAGGAGAAACTTACTCCAACACCTGTATAGCATTCTAGTATTATAGTAAGATAGACCTGCAGTGATTTTCCCTTATTTAGGCAGACTAAAATAGGCTAGGGCAGTTGGAAGAGCAATCTCCTGCCGCAGAAAAGCAAATCATAGGTTTTCCTAATACCATGTACAAACAAAATATCTTTTATAACTTTGGAGATCGTTTCTTCCCTATACATCTGTTGACCAATTTGAAAACACTCTTCCCTAAAAGTATTTATGCTATCCAAAATCTAAGCACTTAAATGTATCAATGAGTGCTAAAATATAACATTTAAGTTCTAATAGTCAGTAAAAACAGCA
>NW_005873709.1:17426-23146 GCF_000147115.1 Myotis lucifugus | reverse complement strand
CATAAGAAAAGGAACAACAATGGAGCTGTTATCTGTTAAAAGTGTGGGCACAAACAGGTAGTTGGACATTCCCTGAGGGGTCTCAGATTGGAGAGGGTGAAGGCCAGACTGAGGGGCCCCTTCTCTCCCCTACCCCAGTGCACGAATTTCGTGCACCGGGCTACTAGTTATATATATATATATATATATATATATATATATATATATTTTAAATTGTTTTCAGAGCGGAAGGGAGAGGGAGAGAGAGGTAGAAACATTAATCATGAGAATCACTGATCGGCGGCCTCCTGCACGCCCCCTACTGGGGATGGAGCCTGCAACCCGGGCGTGTGCCCTGACCAGAATCAAACCAGCGACCCCCTGGTTCATAGGTAGATGCTCAACCCCTGAGCCACACTGGCCGGGCTCTTTTTCTTTTTTTTTAATTTTTTTAATTAAAAAAACACAATTTCTTGTTTCGGTGCTGACTGCTCTCTAAATGGGATGTGAGTGTGTCCACTGGCCGCCTCCTTTGCGAAGGAGGCTGTGCTTACTGTGAACAGTCTTGCTCACTGGGTCTTGCCTGAGCGAGGGGCCTGGCTTCCGTCTGTCCACACTTGCTCTGCGACCTCGGAGTCTGACCTCGGAGTCTGACCCCTCCCCCCCAGTTCTGAGCCTCAAGTTCTTCACCGGTGACATGAAGAGCTCGGAAAGGACGGTGCCCACGGACGCCTCTAGGAAGACGTTCCGGATCTGGTCTCTGGCACCGGCTCTGTCCATCCGCCACAGGCCGTCACCACTGGCATCTTTGGACAGGGTACCTCAGGGCCACCTGCCCCGGCCCGGGGCCAGGTGAACAGCACAGACAGATGACGAGGCCAGAGGGACATCCTTGCTCGACCTGATATAAAACATCATCTTGGGGTGGGGGGAGGGGGAGGGCAAGAGATCAACCGAAGGGCTTGTATGCAGGCAGATAAGCATAACCAATGGACGCAAGACACTGGGGGGTAGGGGAGGCCGGGGGAAGGTCAAGGGGGGAAAAAAGGAGACATATGTACTACTCTTTGTAATACTTTAAGCAATAAAACAAAATTAAAAAACAAACAAACAAAAAACCCCACAACACATCATCTTGGAAAGAAATTGCTCAAGCCCTTGGCAGCACTCCCAGCACCTCGATCATTCACGCAGCACATGCTTGACCACCTACTATGTGCCAGGCCCCACACCAAGTGAACAAATGGAAATACACACAGCAGTGAACACATCGGACACAGTCTTTGGCTTCGTTCACGGAGCTGACATGGTAGTGGGAGAACAAGAACAAGTGAAGAAATATCTCAGGTGGTGAGACGTGCTACAGAGAAAAAGGCAGCAGGAAAACTGGGCTGAGAGGACTGCGGGCGGGGTTGAGGGGGGCTCTGTACAGAACGGTTAGGGATAGTCTCTCTGAAAAGCTGACATTTGTGCAAACCTTGGGGGTGCCTGGGGGGAAGTGTCCAGGGAGGGAAACAGTGAGTGCAAAGGCCCTGGGGCCATGTGCCCAGAAGGTGTTGATGGGACATCAGGGTGAGCAAGGCAGGGAAGGGGGATGGATACCAGGGGAGGGGGGCAGAGAGATAACGGGGAAGCCGGGCCTTGGGGGCCCTGGGACCACTGGAAGGACTTGCCTCTCTGATTGGGAGGCGGTGCCGCTGGGAGACCCTGAGGAGGAAAGGCTGTAGTGTGATTTAGATCTTAGAGATCTTTCCTGCCTGGCTGCCATTTGAGACTCGACCACAGAGGACATGTGGCAACAAGAAAGCAGTCACGAGGCCACTGTGCTAAACCAGGAGAGCGAGGCGCAGGGAGGGGGGCAGGGGGAGGACCTCTTATCACACAGACACCCCCCCCCACCTCTCCCTCTCCGCCAGCCCACAGCTTCCTGACCAGCCACGCTGACCTCTGCTTTGCTGCTCAAACCACCAGGCTCTGGGGATTCCAGGTTTTTGCAATAAGCTCCTCCCTCTTCCCAAAATACCCCTCCCCCCTGACCCCCCACCCCCACCCCTGCCCAGGCCCATCCAACCACAGTCCAGAGGAAGAGCTTGCCATCGGCCACGAACAAAGCGGGCACCCCGGCCCACCACACCGCTAGCACTGCAGCCCCATTTTACAAACGAGAAGACAAAGGCGCAGAGGAAGGGGACCTTCCCAACGCCGGTGGCTAGTCTGTGAGAGGCAGGGTGTGTCTGTCCCAAGTCTCAGACCCTCCTTCTCCAGGAGTCTCTCCTGATCTGTGTGAGCAGAGCAGCCACCTCCAGGAAGCCACCTGGATTGCAGCACAGCTCCCACCAAGGCTGTGGACTGGGCACATGCCTGGGTTGCAGGCTCGATCCCCAGTAGGGGGGCGTGCAGGAGGCAGCCCATCAATGATTCTCTCTCATCATTGACGTTTCTATCTTTTTCTCCCTTCCCTTCCTCTCTGAGATCAATAAAAATATATATTTTTTAAAATGAGTGGGTGAGTGAGCAGCACGCCCCCCCAAACCCTGGGCCTCACCCACAGCCTAGACCAGGGGCAGACCCTCGAAGCCGTTGGGGTGGGTCCTGAGGGAATGACCAGGGGGAACCTGGCCTCGGAGTGAACTGGCAGCGGAGGAACGCGGCCGCTGCGCCCGATGCTGCCCACCCAGCCGAAGACTGTCAATGACGCTGACCGGGGAGGGCCTGGCACACGCGGGCACCCCATGCCCGAGCGAGGGGGGGTAAAGGAAAACCGTCCTGACACTCTCAGTGCCTCTGACAATGACGGCAAAACCGTGAAAGGAAAACCAACTCTGCTCCCGGCTCAGAGCCACCAGCTTCTAGGAATTCTACGCGTCTGCAACGTGCAGCGTCCCCTTCCCCGCGTCCCTCCCTCCGCCCAGCTGCCTCCGAACCATAATAGGTCAGAAGAGCTGCCGTTTGCCAAGAATCCACTAAACTGCGATGACGGTTTTCCTCGTGGCTGTGAGGATAGTGGGCGGCTTCCGCTCTGTCTTCAGACCTTCGAGTCTTGTCTGTATTTGCACCACGTGAACACCCCAACGTGTAGCCGCAGCCGGCGGGGCTGCCTGCGCCCGGTCCTAACAGAGAGGTGCGTGCGAGTGCGGGGTGGGGGGTCCAGTCGCCGCCCTGGCGACACCTCCTGCTTCGCTCTTTATCTGGAAGGCACTGGGAGCCACGGGGACTGGAGGGAGGGCATTGACAGCCTGTCCTCCTGTGGCCTTTGCTGTAGTCTCGCCGGCTCTTCCTCGATGCCTGACACGGAGCCGCGCTCACCCAGAGCCCACACAGGTGGCCCACGGAAGGCGACCCGGCACACGTGCCTTCTACACCTTGTTTATGTTTCATTTAACAAGATGCTGGCGCCCTGGCCGGTTGGCCTCGGTGGATAGAGCGTCGGCCTATGGACTGAAGGGTCCCGGGTTCCATTCCGGTCAAGGGCACGTACCTCAGTTGCAGGCTCCTCCCCGGCCCGGGCCCTGGCTGGGGCTCGTGCAGGAGGCAACCCATCCACGTGTTTCTCTCCCATCGATGTTTCTCTCTGGCTCTCCCTCTCCCTTCCACTCTCTCTCAAAATCAATGGAAACGTATCAGGTTGGGATTCACAAGAACAAAACACCCACGTTCTCTCCAGTCTCGGGTGGCCCATCCTCTCACCCCGGGAGGAGGCAGGTGGCCGAGTTAACGCACATGGAAACCTCCCCGGTAGGCGGGGAGCTACGCGATCCCACAACACTGTGTTCCTAAGGGCGTATGGCACCGCCACTGGTCAACGTGGTTTTCATGCGAAAACGTGCTTAATTGTCCCAACTGCCCCGAGGAAAACGAGGCACCGCTGGGATTCAAACCCGCTTTTCAGGTAAGAGGAGTCTGCCCTTGACCCAGCCCAGCTCACCTGGGACCGCCCTGGGGCTGGGGGCCCAAGTCTCACTGTGACCAAGGGCGCTTGACCCCGAGCCTCAGCCTTCTCATCTATAGAATGGGAATGACAGCTCAGGGTGGCTGAGAGGGTTCAATGAGATCAGGTAACCAAGTGTCCGGCACCGGCACCGAGCGGGGGGCTCAGTTGGTGGAAGCCTGCCCTCAGCTCAAGAGGTGGCCTTGGAGGCCGTGGGAGGGAGCAAATGAAGCCACAGACACCGGGAGGTGGGGGACCTCTCCCCGCTGTGTCCACACCCAGGCCAGTGGCTCCTGCTGTTCCTAATCCAGCCAGTTCACACCATGGGAGGCACCTTTCCTGTTTCACCCCGGTGCCTGTCCACGGGCTCCGTGTTCGCCAGCTCAGACGTTGCCCAGGTGTGACAGGCAGAGGCTGTGGCGTCTGGAGCTCCCGGTGGGCGAGAGTGGGCACCGGGAGGGTGTGCGGCGCCGGGAGGGTGGGCAGTCGCCCGCCTGGAAAGGAAGGGGGCTCTGCTAGGCCTGGGGTCCACTCGGCTTCTGCCGGAAGCCCCTGGGGGTCTGTCCAGAAAGAAGACAAAGGCAGAAGGAGAGGAAGGGACAGGCTCACCCAGTTGCGGACAGAGGAAGGCGGGTGCGCGTCCCGATAGCCACGAGGCACGGAGGCCAGAGGAAGGGTTCTCAAGGGCACCCAGCCCTGCCACGCATCAGCCGACTGGCCCTGAACACGGCGCTCCCCTCCCCCCGGGAATCTGTCAAAGGGGCGATGACACCTGCTCTTCCCAGGGGAGCAGGGAGGGCCCGAGGGGAGCGGGCCAGCAAACGGTCAGGGAGCTGGGACTCAGGTCCAGAACCCCTCTCTTGACGCTTTCCACTCTCTAGGAAGATCCAAGCCATTTCCTAAGGTGTCCTCCAGCCCCTGCCCCCGATCCCCACCAGCTCAGGTCCCTCCAGACCAGGGCCAGCCCCGCCCCCTCCCCGCATCCCCTGGGACCTCGGTCCATGTGCCCGCCCTCCTTCTCCGCCAACCCCTCTTCTGGCTCTTTCCCACCAGCTCATAAACGTCTCCTTTATCACAAAGCGCACACACCGATCGAGCAGAACAAGAAAGAAAACATGATCCTTAAACACACAGGCGGCAGCACCAATAAAGGCCGAACCAGAACCTGCCAGAGAGACAGGAGGCAAGGAGCTCACTCATGAGCCCAAACAAGCGACTCGTAAACACTCAGAGATCACGGTCCGGCATAACCTCTGACGCAGGGATTCCGTTCCTAGGAAATAAGGAGACGCACACCGCGGCCCCGGACGCTGGGTCCCGCCAGAGCGCCAGCTGCTCTAGGGGCGGCCCTCCGGGAGGGACAGGCATATGCACTTACGCATGCATGCAGGCCACGTGTCCTGAGACCCATTAACTGGCTATAATGTAACACTATGTAAGTGTTGAAAACATAAAAAACAATGTTGAGAGCGGGGAGGAGTTTGAAACATTCATAGAGCCAAGATATTCAAATATGGCTGGCCAAAGGGGCAAACTGTAACAACATTATCCATTATCTCCAAGTGACGCAGCTACGGAGGTTGTCCTCCTACTTCTTTTACTTCATTCCTTCAAGCACATTTGGCAGCACCTCGCTGGGCTGGGCTGGGCACCGGCAGCACCCACCGTGCCAGGAGGAAGTGCATTCCAGAGAGCACAGCGGGCAGAGCTCGGTGGACAGGTCCCAACCATACCCCTCCCCCCCACCCGCAGGAGACAGAACCGGAGGGCACCGCTGGGGGGGGGGGGGGTGTGCGCGAGGGGAAGAGCTGTT
>NW_005873709.1:15121-17090 GCF_000147115.1 Myotis lucifugus | reverse complement strand
TTCTTTGAGAGCCAATTTTAACTTAACTATTATAGGTAGGTACATTGTTATTACTTATAGGGTACTCCTAAGGCTTAGGAAGAGCCACACTCAAGGGGCCAAAGGAGCACGTGTGGCTCTCGAGCCGCAGTTTGCCGACACGGGGCTAGGGCCATGCTTCCCTTTCTCGTCTGCCCCTTCTCTCAGTCCCAGGCAGCCACCTCCTCTCACCCCGCCTGGTCCCAACACAGACGGTGGGGGGGGCTTACCTCCTCTGAGGCCTGGGTGCCTGGAGCAGAGCTGCTGGCAGGGCTGATGTGCTGATGTGGGTCACCACCTCCTGATGACTCTGCAGACCCTGCCACAGCGGGCCGGGTCCCTCACACACACTTCCGCACCACCCCGCTCACCCAGGGAGCTAGCAGGCTTCCATGGGTTCGAGGAAACAAAACACGCTTTTAAGAAGTTTCATCTGGGCCCTGGCTGGTTTGGCTTAGTGGATAGAGCAGGGGTCCTCAAACTACGGCCCGCGGGCCACATGCAAATACAACTATGGTGTTTGTTCCTGTTTTGTTTTTTTTACTTCAAAATAAGATATGTGCAGTGTGCATAGGAATTTGTTCATAGTTTTTTTTTAAACTATAGTCCAGCCCTGCAACGGTCTGAGGGACAGTGAACTGGCCCCCTGTTTAAAAAGTTTGAGGACCCCTGGGATAGAGCGTTGGACTGTGGAATGAAGGGTCCCGGGTTTGATTCTGGTCAAGGGCACATGCCCGGGTTGGGGGCTCGATCCCCAGTAGGGGGCGTGCAGGAGGCAGCCCATCAGTAGTTCTCTCTCATCATGGATGTTTCTGTCTCTCCCTCTCCCTTCTTCTCAGAAACCAATAAAAACATATCTTTAAAAAAAAGAAGAAGTTTCATTTGGGAGTTTGTCCTCTAACCCTGAGATGTCCCGCAGACCGGCAGGGACAGGCGCCCAGGCCCAAGAGGAAAAGAACCACAGAGAGGGTTCCAGCTGGACTCCCCCTTTCTTTCCCTTTGTGTTGGGGCCTGATCGGGGCTCCCTCTTGGGGGATCTCCGCAGTGGGAACCGGGGTGCGGTCCTGGCCAGCCTGGGCCCTGCTTCGTCGCCTGGGCAGGGTGGTCCCCCTTCTTTGGGAGGAGGTGACTAAAGGGAAGCCCTCGGGCACCCGGAGGAGAGAACAGGAAGGCCAGGCCCGGTTGGGTCCGTTGGGTCGGGTCCCACCAGGTGCCCCAGGGCGTTCAGTGAGTGACGGATATTTGGTGACTGCGGGGCCTGCACAGAGGATCGACTGATCAGTATCTGGGGGAGATGAGTGTCCCCTGAGAGCGGCAGGGAGGTGGCTTTTAACCCTCTCGGAGCCAGAGGCTCAGCAGAGTCTGGCAAGGCGGTGGGAACTGCCACCCCAGGGATCAGATGGGGAAACTGAGGCCAGGGCACGGCCCAGCAGTGAAGAGGGGTGGACTCCCAGACCGAGACCGGACCTCGCCGCGCACATCCCAGCTCCCAGGTCCCTCTGGAGGCTTCGAGGGAGAGGAGCCGCCGGAAGGAAAGGTCCCCGCGGATCCGGGTCCGAGAGGCAGCGCGGAGGCCTGACTTCCCGACTTCCCGGCTCCGTGCGCCCGAAGCCGCAGCATCTCCCGCCCCAGCAGCCTCGGGCCGCACTTACGGGGCCTGGGGGCGAGCATCGCGGGGCCAGGCCTCCCCCGACCTCCTGCGCCCCAGAAGCCGCGGCGCGGCTCTCCAGGTCAGCGCGCTGGGTTGCGGAGCCCCCACTGGTATAGTGCCCCCCGAAATCGGCAAACTACGTAGGACTATTATTCTGGTGTTAAAGTTTGTATACCATGAAAGCAAGGGGGAACAAGGATATATAACAACCTAACCGAAGGGGAAACTGAGTGGGGCGTCTTATCTAGATATTAAAATATAGCAACAAAGTGCATTGAATGAAACGGTTGACAGCAAATG
>NW_005873709.1:0-13169 GCF_000147115.1 Myotis lucifugus | reverse complement strand
GGAGACATGATCAGGAGATTGCCCAGGCGTGGCCGGCAGCCACGCATCTCACCTCAGCCCTCGCATCTCACCTCAGCCCTCGTCCACGTTTCAGGCTCTCCCCAGGCTGCATGCAAGAACCGCTCTCACGGCATTCCTGCCTCTCCGCCGCCCAGTCCTAACAGCACCAACGGTTGATGGGGAACTGGGTCGGATCCCATCCCTCCTCGGCCCCAGCCCCACCAGCGGCTCCTCCCTGAACACAGAAGAGCTCTGATGCCTCCCACCTCATCCCTTCTTCTCCACCCCCGACCCGCCCAGACGCACCGGCCTCCTCCCGGTCTCTGCCTCCCCCTCCCCAGGGCCTCTCCTCTGGCTGCCTCCGGCCTGGAACAGCCTTGCCCAGATACCGACAGAGCTCCCTCCCTCACCTCCTTCAGGTTCAAGCCTCAGTGTCAGCGTCTCTGATCCCCCATTTCAACCCGGACACACGCACCCTGCACTCCCCAGGCCTGCCTTCCCGCCCTGGCCGTCCCCACACATGCGTCGCCCGCGTGACATGCTTTAGCTCCGTGGGGCAGGGGTTCCTCCTGACGTGCCCACTGCTGTGTCTCCCTCCTGGAACAGCGTCTGGAACAGAGTAGCGGGCACTCAGCGAACACATGTGGCAGGAATAAACATGCGCCCTTTCACTGTTGGTAATGTTCACGATACCTTTTCTTTATGGTGGCTTTTTAGTTCCAATAAATGCATTTGAAAAGGAACCTTTGAGTCACTGCCCTCCAGGGAGCACCATGACCACTGAGCTAGCGGAGAAGGCAGCAGCAGAAATGGCAATGAAGTGCCCGGGCAGCGTGGCTCAGTGGCTGAGGGTTGACCTATGAACCAGGAGGTCTAGGTTTGATTCCCGACCAGGGCACGTGCCCCAGGTTTGGGCTCGATCCCCGGTGTGGGGTGTGCAGGAGGCGGCCGATCCATGATTCTCTCTCATTAGGGATGTTTCTGTCTCTCTCTCCCTCTCCTTTCCTGGAGAAATGAGAATAAAGTAATGCTCTCAGGCCTGGGGGTCCGGTGCCTGTCTGAGGCTGAGCCCCTCCTGCCCGCTCCTTGCTGTAAAGCGAGAGTCGCAGGCGGCCAGAGAGGTCCCAGGTCAGCACCGGCAGCCACTGGCCCCCGGACCTCCATCCAGCCGAGCGGAGAGAAGAGAACCGAGAAGGAGATGCTTTCTCCTGGGAGCCGCTGGGGCTGTGCCAGCCCCACACGCCCTTCCTGGCTCTGCCTCCAGCAGCTTGTCAAGCTCACTCCGAGGTCATCGGCTGTCATCACTCCTGCTTTACAGACAGAGACTGAGGCCAAGATGGGGAATTTGGTCCATGCCCCCCGGTCATGTTAAAGTGGGCAGAGATGGGAATTCCAGTCCCTCTTGGGCCCTCAGCCCCTCAGCAGACCCTGAGGGCCAAAATCCCCTTCTTAGTCTGGGCCTGGCCTGGCCTGGCTGTTTGGGGCCGCTGAGGGGGAGAGAAGGGCATGGACGAAGAGGCCCATGCTCTGGCCTCAGTTTACCCATCTGTAAACTGGCCTTCCGTAGAAGTCTGCCCCCAGCTGTGTCCTTTCTCCCGCATGGCTCTGGGTGTGCGGTCTCTCTCCTGGACTAGGAGTGGGGGGTGTGCACACTAGAGCTTCCTGATGTCTCGCCACCACACAATGGGGGGGGGTCCATCTCAGAACAAAGCCCACCCCTGGGAGGCCGGGCCAGGGGTCACCCAGAGGGAACTGGGCACCCCAGGAGCCTCTGTACCCGCGGGGCTGCCCGAGGGGCCCCCGGGCTTCCTATTACACAGCTCGGTTTAACCAGATGAGCTAGATTCTTTCCCTCCACAGAAGAACCTTAATGGACATTTTCCAACTGCCCGCACTTTCTGCTCCACCCAGAAGCAGTGGAGCCCCTCCCATCTTCATAAAGGAGACAAGACGAGAAAAATTGAAAACACCCCCCCTCGTGACCTCGTGACCTCGAATTCTCTCCCCCTTCAGCCAGCTCTGATCCTTCCCTTGCTGGTCCCCGCGCCCGCTCTCTGCTTCCTGTTCCTCCTGAGCCCACGGGCCCGGCCAGTGTCATAGTGACCCGCTCGCTGGCGGCCAGATCCTGTCAATATCGGATTAATGACAAGATTGTTAACAAAACCACCCGCTGAAAGAACTTACTGTCAACTTCTGACCTGACTAGCATGGAGGTGTTTCCGGCTTTGTTTCAGCAACCTCCACCCCGAGGCTCAGGAGCATCCAACTGCCTTCTCCTCCCTCGAAAGGAGACCGGGATTCCTCGGAGCAAACGAGGAAAGCGAGGCCGGGAAGGGAAGCCACCCCCAGAAAGTTTGGGGGAGCAGAGGAGAGACAAGGGGGCTATGGAAGCTTCCCCAATGCGAGCCAAGCGATAACGATGCGAGCGTCAAACATTAATCACTGAAATAACGACAGCTACTTTGAGTAAATTCACCCTGTGAAAGGTTATGGCTATAAGGAAACTCCAAAAAGTTAGGATAAAGCATTTGAAGAGGGTTGCAATATAAGAAAGATGACTGTCCTATGACTCTTTGGAATTTTTATTGACCTTAATCCGTTGGGGTGTGTGTTTTGCTTCTTTTATTGTCGTTAACAAATTAGAGCCCCGGCCTTCCCCACACATGCGTCACCCGGGTGAAGGGCTTGACATTTATTTTCTCGCCGTCTGGCTGGTGTTTTTCAGTGGTTAGAGCGTCACCCCCCCCCCCCCCCCCCGGAGAGCGGAAGGGTCTCAGGGTCGATTCCCCGGCAAGGGCATGTGCCTGGGTTGTAGGGTTGATCCCCGGCCCTGTCAGGGCGGGGCAGGAGGGAACACTCAATGTGTCTCTCTCACATCAGTGTTTTCTGTCTCTTCCCCTCTTCCCCCCTCCCTTCCACTCTTCTTTGAAATCAACTGGGAAAAAAATCTCTGGGTGAGGAGTAACAAACAGGGCAACACCCAATAGAGAGGAGTGGTTTGCTTTATCTTGTGTCATCCAAAAAGCATGAATTGGAAGCCGGTGGGCCTGGGGAATCTGGGGGCTTGAGGGGGGGCAATGGCTAAAGGGGAGGGGGAGAGGGCTCTTGGGGCAGGAACTTGTTCACCGAAAAAGGACAGACTCATGGCCACTGTGGGTTGCCCAAAAACACCCGGGACGAGGCTCTTTCAAGCCTCAAGGGGAAGTCCCCTTGGTTGCCCAGGGGAGGAGTCCACAAAAAAGGTCACACTTATACCTAGGAAGTGTCCCCCTGGGAGGGGCAGCCCAGCCCTTGGTCCCCAGCCCAAGACAGAGGTCAAACATCCGCTTGTCTTGGGAGATTATTTATCACCAGCAGGAGGGGGTTTCCAAATTCCACCAGCAAAGCCCTGGGGAAAAACCCAAACAAGCACAGCAGCACTCCCAGCAGGAATGGAGCCAGGCTGCAGGCAGACAGCAGGGCCCTGCCTGGCATTCCAGAGGAGTTTTAAGAACAAACTTTCCAAGGCATTGTTCTCGGATCAGCCTTCGGAAATCGGTAATTACAGTTTACGTTGTCGAAAGGAATTCACGTAACCAAGTTAGGGCTGGAGGCTGGAGCAGGGAAAACTGGATTCCTGCGTCTCTGTGATGAGATAGAGGAGCTGCAGGGCAGCCCGCAAGGTGGCTGCGCCCTCGGGGGACCGAGAAACAGCTCCGCCTGCAAACGCAGTTGTTCGGCCTCTGACTTCCTGGTGGCATCAGACAGCTGAGCAGGAACTCTAGGTGGCCTCGGCTCCTGTCCTGCTGACTGGTCACCCTCAGGGGGACTCTGGTTCTCAACCGATCCCTCCCTCAGGGGCACTGCTAGGCCCCTCCCCGGGGCCCTCTCCCCTCACCCCGCGCCTTGCAGGTGGCCCCGTCCGTGCACAGGCAGCCTGGCTTCCTTCCGAGCGGAGCCTGGTGCAGCCGCCCAGGAGCTGTGGGTTCCCATTTCAACCCCTGGCCACGGTGGCATCAACCCTGTTGGGCCCTCACCTCTCCCACATCCCACCCACCCACCCACCAGCAAGTCTTGCGGATTTCACCTCCTCGCTCTCTCAGGCACGTCTTCTCCTTTCAGTCCCCCCACACCAGCCCTCAGCCCCTGTCAGTCCATCACTTGGTCATTTAAAAAAAAAAAAAATATATATATATATATATATATAGATTTCAGAGAGGAAGGGAGAAGGAGATGGAAACATCAATGATGAGAGAGAATCATTGATCGGCTGCCTCCTGCATGCCCTACACTGGGGACCAAGCCCTCAACCCGGGCATGAGCCCTTGACCGGAAATCGAACCGTGACCTTCTAGTTCACTGAGCCACGAAGGTCGGGCTGGAATCTATACTCTGATCGAGGGGAACGCTTTGATGTGAGGCGAGAGGAGGCTCATCCACCAGCTGTGAGCTGGAACCGACGCATGTCAGCTGAGCAGCGTTGATGGTGAGCGCCTCTGCCCAACTCGTGTTCAGTGAGGCCACATTGGGAGGGTGAGAGTGGCCACGGTGGGAGCATTTACACCATGGAAATTGGCAAATGCTACAAATCAGGGCTTCCTTCCTGGAGAGCAAGTGGTTAAGTGTGTGCCAGCATCGCTGGTCTGGGGGCCAGGGACAGCCTCCTGGAGGAGGTGGCATCTGAACGGGACCTGGGGGGATGGGCGGGAGGTGGCCAGGTGAGCAGCGTTGCTGGAATATTCCATCGCCTGCTGAAGTTTTACACGGGGGACGGGGGGTGGTTAGGGGGGAGCAAGAGCAGATGGTCTATTCTAGAAAGGAAGTTTCCGTGGAGAAGAGGCTGGAACTCGGAAGGGGCTCTACTTGGAGGACAGAAGGGAGAGGGTCATTGACCCTGTGTTTCCCCCAGGAGAAATGGCTCGGAGTTTATCCTGCACAGCCTGGGGCTGGCGGTGGTTTGCACGCAGGGAGGGGCGCACATGGATGTCTTTGGGGGAGACCTGGTAGCAGTGGGGGGAGGAGAAGATGGATGAGACGGGCTATGAGGAGGACACTCATACCAGCTGAAGAGGCGCTGAGGGCCGCTCTAGGACCACGCCTGGGCGGCTGTGAGCCAACTGGCCAGCTGTGAGCATCATAAACCTGGTGACCGCCCTGACTGGGTAGCTCAGTTGGTTGGAGCATCACCCCGATATGCCAAGGTTGCAGGTTCAATCCCCAGTCACACACAAGAACTAACCAATGAGCCCCAGCCGGGTGTTCAGTGGTTAGAGCATCAGCCGTGGGATGCAAGGGTGCCTGGTTTGATCCCAGTCAAGGGCACATACCTTGGTTTCAGGCTCGATCCCCGGCCCCGGTCAGGGCACATGTGGGAGGCAACCAATTCATGTGTCTCTCAAGTGGATGTTTCTCTCTCTGTCTCTCCCCCGCCTTTCCACTCTCTCTAAAATAATAATAATAATAATAATAAATAATCAAGGAAAAAATATCCTTGGGTGAAGATTAACAAAAAAGAATCAACCAATGAATGCATAAATAACTGGAATAACAAATTGATATTTCTTTCTCTCTTTCTCTCTCTCTCTCCCTCATCAGTAAAAACAGAACCTAGTGCCCTGACCCGTTTGGCTCAGTGGTTAGAGCGTTGGCCTGCGGACTGAAGGGTCCCAGGTTCGATTCCGGTCAAGGGCATGTACCTTGGTTGCCGGCACATCCTCAGTGGGGGGTGTGCAGGAGGCAGCTGATCGATGTTTCTCTCTCATCCATATTTCTAACTCTCTATCCCTCTCCCTTCCTCTCTGTAAAATATCAATAAAATATATTTTAAAAAAACACCAAAAAACAGAACCTGGTGACTGACAGGCGCTATAGGGTGGGGAGAGGTGAGTGTCAAGAAGAAAGCTTAGATTTCTGACTTGGGCCCCTGGGTGCCCATCACTTGAGATGGGAACCGATCTGTGGATTCGTTTTGTGGGGAAAGAGGGTGAATCCCAGTTGGACATGAGCTGGAGATGTCGGGGGCACCCGGTGGGCGGCCGCAGGCAGCTGGACATTGGAGCTAAGCACTGGACGAGGGCTGGGCACCCGCAGTCAGAGGTCATTGCGTTACAGTGATGGACACCTGGCCAGGGCGGGGCGGGCGCGGAGCGGGGTCTGGAGAATCGGCAGGGGCTCCCGTCAGGGTGGTGAGGTTTTTTTTCTCTTAAAAAACTGGGGATTTCCAGTTTTCAGTCCGGCATGTAGGAATTGGAAGTCATCACTCCCTTCTCACCAGAAAAAAGCATCATAAGCTGAAAGTCAACCGCTTTCAGAGAACTGAGAGAACGGAGGTCACGGGGCAAACCAGAGGCCCCCAAACCGGAGAGAGGCCGACAGCCACCGCTGCCCGGGCACAGGCCGGCTCTGGCCGGAGGGGCCAGCGTTGGGGGCACAGCCAGGCCGCGGCTGACCGCTTTTGGGGGCTCGGTGCACACTAGCTTGAGTGAAAACCTGCAGGGACCCCCACGCTCGCAGGCACGTGGGGCTGTGGGCAGGGAGAGGGCGAAGCCAGCGTTTGAGACACACCACGAGCATCCGTCCCCCGCAGCGAGGGGAAGTAGCGCTTCCTCTGCCCGCTCAGGGCTCCAGCTGGGCCTGACGCACGCACGGTGCACTCACCCCACGGGGGAGCCCCCAGGAAATCGGAGCCGGAGAAGTGAGGAGGCCAAGTCATGTGTATACCAGGTTGAAGGAAAAGTAGCAATTGTGGAGAAGCAACAAAAGACAGGGCGAGACCACAGGCAGGGGGAGTGACTGTACCAGGGTCTGTCTGCCGGTGCCTCGGGCTCAGAATGTTGCCATCTCTCTGGTGGAGATGCTCCTTCTATTTGCTGTTTTTTTAAAAAATATATTTTATTGATTTTTCACAGAGAGGAAGGGAGAGAGATAGAGAGTTAGAATCCTCGATGAGAGAGAAACATCGATCAGCTGCCTCCTGCACATCCCCCACCGGGGATGTGCCCGCAACCAAGGCACATGCCCTTGACCGGAATCGAACCTGGGACCCTTCAGTCCGCAGGCAGACGCCCCATCCACTGAGCCAAACCGGTTTCGGCTCTATTTGCTGTTTTATAAGCGCCTTCCCCTCAGTGATCAACGCGCCAAAGGGACACGTTGGGGCGGGGATTCCTGACCTTCCTCACTGACCACTGACCAAGGCCAGCCCCGCGGGCCAGGCCTGCACCACAGCCGCCAGCCACCTGGGCGCTGGGAGGTGGCTGAGGGGCAGGGGCTAGTAGTTGGCACCTGATTCGAAGGCTGGAAATGGAAGTTCTGGAGTCTCCGTGTGTCCTTGTGTCTGTCTTTACCTGTGTGTCTGTCTGTGTCTGTGTGTCTGTCTGTGTCCGTGTGTCTATCTGTGTCCTTGTGTTATCTGTGTCTGTGTCTGTGTGTCTATGTGTCTGTGTGTCTATCTGTGTCTGTGTGTCTATCTGTGTCCTTGTGTTATCTGTGTCTGTGTCTGTGTGTCTATGTGTCTGTGTGTCTATCTGTGTCCGTGTGTCTATCTGTGTCTGTGTGTCTATCTGTGTCCGTGTGTCTATCTGTGCCTGTGTGTCTGTGTGTCCGTGTGTCCGTGTGTCTGTGGGTAAATGTTATGTATATGTGATGCTTTTCTACCTCCAACATTATCTTGTCAAAGAGCTCTCTTTAACTGAGCTTTACTGTCAATGCACGTACGTACAGCGAACACTGTTCTTCTACCTGCTGGAAGGACAAGGCTTCCTGGGCTATTGGTCTGTTCCGGATAATGTTGTGGGAAGTTCTCCTTTGCCTCCTGAGTTACCTGCCTAGAAAGCAGAGATTCGGCGTTTTATCGGAGTAATTCCTGTGCTTCCGTCATCGGGTCTTTGATGATTAAGAAAACAGTCTTCGGCCCTGACCGTTTTGGCTCAGTGGATAGAGCGTCGGCCTGTGGACTGAAAGGTCCCAGGTTCAATTCCAGTCCAGGGCATGTACCTTGGTTGTGGGATCAATGTTTCTCTCTCATGGGTGTTCCTAACTCTCTGTCCCTCTCCCTTCCTCTCTGTAAAAAAAAAAAAAAAAATCAATTAAAAAAAAAAAAAAGAAAACTGAGTCTTCGCTCAGAGGCCTCAGTTGTTTTTACACTGTGAGTCCCTGCCCTTGCCTTTTCCACGAGGGGCCACTCGCACGCCCATCACAGAAACCAGACCAATGTGGGGGTGTGGGCGCCCCTCTCTAGCTCGTCAGGGTCGCCTGGTGGGTATCTGAGCATCGCCACTCCAAGCAGGATGATGCACTTCCTTTGTGTGAAGGAAAAGCCAACTAGGACCAGCACGTTTCATCCCTGGGACACTCCCCACACCACCCAGCACCGGCCTGGCCCTCACTGTCCATCACGCTGCATTTAATCACAAAATGATAGAACCTTTCCCTTCATGAGCTTCTGAGAGAGTAAGTACCAGGCCCAGACGGGTTCCCTGAACTCGACCAAACGTTCGAGGAAGAAACGACAGCGATTCTCTACAATGTCTTCTGGGAAGCAGAAGCAGAGGGACACTCCCTGACAGTCTGCGAGGCAGCGTCACCCTGAGGCCCACCCCGATAAAGACGCGAGGAGGAAGGAGAACTACAGGCCAATGCCTCTAATGAACACGGATGCAAGAAGCTCCGATGAAATATTAGCCGACTGGACCCAACGATGCATAAAAAATCGCAGGCCACAGCCAGTGGCTCGTTCAGCATTCGAAAGCCCATTCCTAGAGGCCAGCACGTCACAGGCAGGAGAGAGAAAGCATCTGATCGCACCCATAGATGCAGAGGAAGCATCGGGCAAAAACCCAGCCCCCAGCCAGCAAAGAGGGCCCTCCTCCACTGGACCATCCCTCGACTTTCTGCTCACTTACAACTGCGCTAACGTTTAAAATGTGTTCATCAGCCCTGGCCAGTTTGGCTCAGTGGATAGAGCGTTGGCCCGCAGACTGAAGGGTCCCAGGTTCTATTCTAGTCAAGGGCACGTGTCTTGGTTGCAGGCTTGATCCGCAACCCCAGTCGGGGCACGTGCAGGAGGCAACCAATGGATGTGTCTCTCTCACATCGATGTTTCTCTCTGTCTCTCCCCGTCCCTTCCACTCTCTCTAAAAAAATCAACGAAAAAGTATCCTCAGGTGAGGATTAACAACAACAGAAAAATTAAAATGCGTTCATTAAAAATACTTTAAAAACAACAAGTATATAGTGATTTATTGGGGTGGGTAATACGTGCATAGGGCACAGAATGCAAAAAGTTTGGAGGGGAGCGGTGAGCCTCCTCCCACCCCAACCCCGGCTACCAAATGCCCCTCCGGGGGCAGCTCTTAGTGGACGGGCGGGCGCTGTGGTCGGGCCCCTGTGTGTTGCCGCCGGGTGCCTCTGGGTGTGGCTGCTGTGTGGTTGTTTAAATGGTGCTTTATTGATGGACACCTTTTAAATGCTTGTTTCTTTCCGTGTGTGTGTGCGTGTGTGTGTGTGTGTGTGTGTGTGTGTAGGAAGGGATGGCTATTACAAACAGTGTTGCAATGAAATCCTTGTGCTGTCAAACGTAAGAAACATTTAAACCTATAGGGAATTTTTGTGAGTTTATTTGAGCCAAACTGTCATCAATTGCGGGGGGCGGGGTATGGGGGGAGCAAATGTAAGCAGCTTATTTTATACATTATAATCAAAAGAGGATCTGTTAAGTGGGTTTCATGAAATCTATTGGTGATGGGTTAGGGAGGGGGGAGAAAGCAAAGTGGGGTCACCTCTGGATTGGATGAAAAGTAAAGTGATAGACGTGTGCACCTGTGCCATAGGTGGGTACGGGATAGTGAGCAGTGTGGACGAAAGGGGCCACATGCTGACCTGACAAGCTCAGGGGAGGCCTGCATGGCAGTCTTGCAGACTCAGAGACCTAAAGTCACCACAAAGGATGGTCTGAAATTAAACTTTAACTAAAGCAGTTACAGTGGGCAGTTACGTCCTAGGCCAGTATCTTCACTGACAAGGTCAACCTTTACCTTAACTGAGCCTGTCTGTCTTTTTGCATCTATGAGAACATACCCTTGAAATGTCTGGGTAACTTGTAACTTCCCTTTATCTGGAGCCCTTGGGGCACAACCAGGTGTGCTGGGCCCCAGGACAGATACCACAAATTCCTTCATCATCATGTTAATTGTTCCTGCACCCACCTAAGTATGTGTCCATCATTTTACTTTTTATCCAATCCCAGAGGTTTCCCTGCTTCGCTTAATCCCACCTCCTTAAATCTGTCACCAATGAATTTCATGTAACCCACCTACGTCCCTCCTTTGATTGCAATGTATAAATATGGATGTAATCCACCATTCTCCGGAGCATTATCTCAATTCGTTGAGGTTCTGCTTCCTGGCATATGTCGACAGTTTGGCTCAAATAAGCTCACAGAAATTCTTTACAGGTTTCAATGGTTTTTTTACGTTAACAGCAGGCAACAAGTAACATGGCAACAGTAACCAGGAGAGGATTTAGGTCCCCCACCAGGTGCCCTGGCTGTGTGCGGGGAGGTCTGGAAGGGGAGCCACCCTGACATCCCAGAGGAATGTTATCTTAGAAGATAAGAGACGCTCAGTTCAGGCAAAGATCCACCTTTGTCCTTGTCCGGGAAGAGACCAGGACCCGACTACCCGACAAGAACCGCTTTTAGTTAAAAAGCTTTCATGTTTGTGGTGACTTCAGGTCTCTGAGTTTGTGAGGCTGCCACACAGGCCCTCCCCTGAGCTGGTCGGTTAGTGTGTGGCCACAGCGCCGATTAAGCAGATTGGACACAAACCGGACCTTTCCGAGCCTCGATTTGCTCTCATCCTTCCTTCTGTTCTGTTAGGTCCCTGGTCGGCAAACTGCGGCTCTTGAGCCACATGCGGCTCTTTGGCCCCTTGAGTGTGGCTCTTCCACAAAATACCACGTGTGGGCGCGAACGTACAGTGCGGTTGAAACTTCGTGGCCCGTGCACAGAAGTCGGTTTCCGGCCTGGGCGGGTCTATTTTGAAGAAGTACTGTTGCTATTTGGCTCTAATATCAACAGTACTGTTGACTAATGAGTCTGCCGACCGCTGTGTTAGGTGAATAGCACCTGTCCTTTCGGCTCTGTCTTCTGTTATGCCCAGATTTCAGGATCCCCAAAAGACCACACCAGGGAGCCAGCCGAGTCCGATGCAAAAGCAGAGAGTCTTTTATTCAAACCCGGGCTTGGCTCCCCTACCCTCTTTACCGGCGCAGCGGCAAGTGGCAAAGAGAGGGCCAGCCCAGTGGGAAGAGGAGTTTTATAGGGGGGTGGAGTAAGGGGAGGAGAGGGGACTGTGGGCCCTGCCGATTGGCCAGGCGCAAGTCGGTGTCTCGTTACACAGGATGTGGTTGTGTCTATGGCACACACTTCCCTTGATTGTCATTGGTTAGTTTAAAGAAATCCTGGGTGTGGCTAGCAGAGGCTTGGGCTTCCGGGAAGAAGCCTTGCCGAGCACATGGCTGCCCAAAAATGGAGGACCCGGGGTAAGATGGAGGGCATAGTCCTCGCCCTTTCATCTTCTAGACCTTCTGCGGCTTGGATTTGATTCCTTCTTCCCCAAGGATTGTTTAAGAGGGTGTGACGCTTCCTGGGGGATAGAAACCCTGGGAGATTCTTTTACTGTCTGCTCGGGGCTGAACTGTGTCCCCCCAGTGTCTGTGTTGGAGCCCTCGCCCCCTCGGAATGTGGCTGCATGTGAAGATGGGGCCTTTGAAGAGGTGATAAGGAAAATGCAGTCACACGGATGGGCCCTCATCCAATATGACGGGTGTTCTCAGAAGAAGCGAAGAAGACACAGAGGCAGAGGGAAGCTGTGGGAAGTCATCCATTGTGGACAGTGGGTGCAGAGAGGTGTGGACAAGGAGACAGGGAGACTGGTGACCCTTGAAGCCCTGGCAAAGGTCGGGCTGTGCACCCACTGTTAGTCCAGACAATGGTAGCTGAAGCAACTTCCCCCTTATTATTATGTAAATCCCTGCAGATGGGCTAGTCTGCCTGTTACTGGAAATTGCCTGCCTAAGGGCCATGGGTGTACCCAAACCAATAAAAGGTTGGCGAGGCCTGAGCACCAGTGGAAGTCCTTCCCCTTGAGTTGGACTTGTCCCCCTGACCCCCCAATATTTTCAAATTATTACTTGTCTCTCTCATTTATGTGCGGCCCCTCTTCCAGATCCTGAACCCTGAGCCATGCGGGATGTAGGGAGAAAACATACGCACTTACACTGGAAGCCCACGTGAGAGCGTGGGAGGGCCCCCCCAGGGCTCGCCGCCCCTGGACTCCGCCTGCACTGGCCAGCACTGGCCTCTCCAGCTTCCTGAGAGGTAGGACCATCGCCTCCCTCCAGTCCCGTCGCGCCTCCTCCCCTGGGGTCTCTGTCCCAGAGGGCTTGTGCCTTTAACAACATTCCTCCTGTGTCGCTTGGGTTGTATTTTAGAACAAAGGGGAGGTGGTTCTTGGGGTTTTTGTTTTTGTTTTTTTAATAAATCTTTATGATCATTTTTTTTAATTGGCTTTCTTTTGTTTAAATGTAATTTTATTTATTTGTTTTATTTTTTATTTTTTTGTGAACCCTCATCTGAGGATATCTTTTCATTGATTTTTAAAAAATATTTTTTTATTGATTTCAGAGAGGAAGAGAGAGGGAGAGATTTGCGCCCAATCTGCTTAATCGGCGCTGTGGCCACACGCTAACCGACCAGCTCAGGGGAGGGCCTGTGTGGCAGCCTCGCAAACTCAGAGACCTGAAGTCACCACAAACATTAAAGCTTTTTAACTAAAAGCACTTCTTGTCGGGTAGTCGGGTCCTGGTCTCTTCCCGGACAAGGACAAAGGTGGATCTTTGCCTGAACTGAGCCGTCTCTTATCTTCTAAGATAACATTCCTCTGGGATGTCAGGGTGGCTCCCCTTCCAGACCTCCCAGCACACAGCCAGGGCACCTGGTGGGAGACCCAAATCCTCTCCTGGTTACTGTTGCCATGTTACTTGTTGACTGCTCACTATCCCGTACCCACCTGTGGAACAGGTGCACGCGTCTATCACTTTACTTTTCATCCGATCCAGAGGGGTGCCTCAGGCAGGGCACCTGTCTCGGTGGAAGGATGAGGGGTCTCAGGCAGATTACCTGGGGCGGG
>NW_005873708.1:0-20861 GCF_000147115.1 Myotis lucifugus | reverse complement strand
AACACACACTGACCAACTACATTACATAACAATCCTAGAAAATTTGTTCAGATTCTGCAGATATCAGAAAGACAAACAAACAAAGAAAACAACAACAACACACACACACACACACACACACACACACACACACACACACAACTACAAAACAACAACAAAACAGACCTAAAATTAACATGGGTTTGTGCCTCCAAGGCCAGGCGATGCAAGATCCCAGCCCTCATTCATACTCCTGATAGGAGGCTTTTACTTGCAAGAGCTTTACAGAAATGCGAAGATTTAACTAGAAAATATCCTCTTAAAAATGGCCAAAATGCAGTTTTATTTGCGTGCCTAAATTGATTTTTTGGCATGCAATAAAAATTATAAAAATGCCATGTCTAACATTAAACTGAATGAATGAATGAAAGCATATATTGATTTGGAAATGAGGAGATTCTAAGGAGAAGCACATATAAATTCTTTTTTAAAAAATTAAGGAATTAGAAATTTTAGAAACTGTCGCTGAACTCTTCTGAAGCTAATAAATGCCAACACCCCATTCTTCCCCTTTCTCTAGCTCCCCCACTATATCCTTTGCACTTTCCCCTCCCTTCTTCCTTCCCCTTCAGTCCCCTCCACTGCCCTTCCCTACTGACTTCAGGGAAAATGAGAATAGGAATTCTAACAGCTCCCTTTGGAGAAAAGCTTGTCTCAGCAAGAGAGGAACCAGCAATTGTTCCTGATTCTCTCAATGACCCTGATGGGTTCACAGAGACTTTGAACTGTTAGAACATGTAATCCTGGCTATTCTAACCGATTCCAACTAATATAACTAATGGTTTCTGCCAGCAAATACAACACACTTTCTAAATAAGGTTTGCAAGAAAATTCCTGTAGAGAAGTCTGTCCACTGTTAGAATCATAGGAAACTGAAATAGGATGTAGAAAAAGGAAAAACAAAACAAAACAAAACAAAAACAACCATAGGGTTGATCCATGGGTGTTTCCCCTTCTCACTGATAGTTTGGGAGTAGTTGAAATTATCATAGAAAGAGAAGCCACTAAGACCCCTGTAGATACCGGGGCTACTTTATTTGTTCCTAACCACATCCAACTAATTGTCTTCTCCTTTAGAGTAAAGCTTCTGTGCAAATGGCAGGAGTATTTAACCAATGTCTGTTTTTAATCAAAACCTATTTTCAACTAGGGAATATTATAGGAATATTAGCAAATATATATCTTTGTTAATAAAAATCTGCCCCAATTCAACTGATAGGGAGATGTGTTTTGTTTGTTTGTTTTATGAAATCAGTGATACCCACACATGCTTTTCCCTGAAGGGTAATATGTATTTAGAAATAAATGACCAAGCTACCGAACCCAAAAGAGCCTGAGATGAACCCAGTGGTGTGTTCTCAAAGGTGGGGTCCTGGCTGCACCCAGGTTTCCTCGGGGGCTCTGGAAAAGGATCTGCTGGTGGAATCATGCACAGACATGGAGAGGCCTGGGGGACATGGTGAGCATTCAGCAGGTAAGATGAGCTTTGGCCAGTATTTGTCTGAAAAGGAGCCCAGAGTTGGAACCGCATGCAGGCACCTCTGTCCAATACCCACCCAGGTGGAGGGAGCTGGGCCCTTTGTTCTGAGCTCAGGCTTGTGCAGTTCTGAGCCCAACCCTCATGCAAAATCGGGGAACTGATGTCCATAGAGTGGCAGATATTCCCCAATGTCCACGGCATTCAGAGCCCAGAGTTCAGGAATGTTCAGACCTTCCAGGCCAAGGCTCCCACCTCCCACAGAGTTGGTCTGAACATTAGAAATCCTGACATACTGGGCAGCTCCTGCCTGTTTCTCTGTATCTGGGGGCTGGGGTGGGATGGGGGACGGGGGTGCTTTGTTCGGAGACCCAAAAAGAGCACTATTTTTTTTCTAAGAGGAATTAACATTATTATTATTATTATTATTATTTTATTGTTTAAAGTATTACATATGTTTCCTTCCCCCCCCACCCCATGGAACCCTCCCTGGCCACTCCCACCCCCCAGCACATCCCCACCACACCCCCAGTGTCTGTGTCCAGTGGCTATGCCTATATGCATGTATAAAAGTTCTTTGGTTGAACTCTTACTTTACCCCCCACTCTCCCCTGCCTTCCCGCTGAGATTTGAAGATCAGTTTGATGCCTCTCTGTCTCTGGATCTATTTTTGTTCATCAGTTTATGTTGTTCATTATATTCCACGAATGAGTGAGATCATGTGATATTTATCTTTCTCCGACTGTGAGATTAAACAAAGGCTGGAGAAGTAAAGTGTGGGTAGGTCTACCTTAGAGGCCACGGGCCTGTTTACATTTAGGATTGCTGTTAACAGTAGATGGGATGGGCCAGAATTTGAACAAATACATTTTAACAAAGAGATGGTTTTAGAGTAAGTCCTGTGTTCTGGAACTGCTAAGCACTAGAGACCAGCGATGCTAAAGTTCTTTCCATCACCATTCTCGTTGGAATACAGAGATATGAGGACAAGGATGTCATGTGGTTCCCATAGTACACATGGGCTTAGGGTGACAGGAAGAGGACATTTCCTTGTGGAGAAGTATTGTGTGTCCACCTCCAAAGAGAGTCCCTATAGAGAACGTGCCATTTCTAGTCAGTGGAGATACATGATATTAACCAGGCAGCCAGGCACCGAGAGACATTTCCGGCAGAGGGAAGAATTAGAAAAATGGAATTGAGTCAGGATACAATAAGGGATGTGGGGGTGGGGTTGCAAGTACTGGGCTCATCAGGAGGTTGGTTCCCAGGACAGGAACAGGGAGGGCTGAGCAGAGAGCAAGGCAGACCCCAGCTCTGGGAGCCCTGGCATGGTGGTCCCTAGCAATGACCCGCAGTCCTGGTGCAGGAGGAGAGAAGGGAAGCAGATGTTCCTGAGTTTGAGAGCAGGTGGAATGAGAAGGGGAAGGGCATGGACAATAGTGAGGAGAGAGTGAGGGGGAGGCGGGGAGAAGTCGGACATGTCCTACATGATGACAAGCTGCAGAGCATGGTGAGGACAGGATGTCCCTGAAGGGGAGGGAGGTGATGGTCTCAGCACTGAGGTGCTAATGAAACGGGGAGAGGAGGAGGTGGAGGAGGCAACCTCATGGACAAGTCCTGAGTTTCCTGCAGGTGGGACAGAAGGAGATTTTGGAGACAGTTGCCTAATTTGTCCCTAAAGAATGTGGCCTGGTTGAGGGGTTAGTAGGAGACAGTGGCAGGAGGGAGGAGTGACCCACCCGGATGATGGGATCTCTAGGAGGGAGGCTCCTGAAGCAACAGGAGCATGTCTGGAGGTGGCCCTGTGTACACAGGTGAGGGCTGACTGGCCTGCAGGTACCACGGAGACACCCCCACCTGTGGGGAGAGCCAGCGCTGCTCAAGGAGCCCCTGTGTCCTGCTTGTTTCTGAAATCCTCAGCTGCTAGCGCCCTTTATGACCTTGCAAAGCCCAAGGGTAATGACATGACCCTTCTGATGACAGATAAAGGGCCGGGTCAGTTAGGATGCTCAGCATGACTCTCCACTCCTCCCTCAGTGCCCTCCTCCCTGCTCCCCTTCAGCCCTGTCTGCTCACTGGGAACCCCGAGGTCATCTGGAATCCAGGCCTAGCTTCACTCCTCATACCTGGAGCACCATTACCAAGTGGTCTCCCCAGACCCCCAGCTCCTGGCTTTTCACAAACCATGAGGATCAGCTCAGCCCACAGGGTGACTCTCTCACCTCCATAGGGACACCCACACAGTCTTAAATACACAGGGGTGCACACGGAGAGAACACAGCTCAGGAGCCCAGGACACAGGACCAGGGATCAGAACTCTGGGCACAACTGAGTGTCTCATTCCCAGTGCCCACATGTCCCCAGTGACCTGCATGGAACCCTGTTTCACTGGTGCCCTCTCCCCTATGTCCTCCGCCTCTTGCTGGGGCAGGAGCTGGTAGGTGTGAGGCGCCGTGTTGGTACCAGGGCTCCTGCTCACTCACTGAAGTCCCTTGATTCTCAGATGCGGATCCAGACTTGAGAAGGAAAGCATGGCGGGGGCCAGCAGGAAGCCTGTCCTGCTCACCCCTGGGACCTGGCACGTGGGCTGGGGTAGGCAGCAGGGGCAGCTGTGGACAAGAGGCCCAGCTGACAGAGAGGGTCACTTATGCTGGAGGCCAGAGGGAGGGTGCCCTGCTGGCACCTTCCTGGGTAAATCCCCCTGCAAATCCCACAATTAGATTCACCAGGAAGTGGCAGTTCTGACAGCTATGTAGGCAAAGAAAAGCAGCAAAGAGGCCATATCTGGGAGAGGAGACCCTTTATTGATACTTGGTGTCTCAGAGGCCTCGGGTTGAGCTGGGCTCACTGGCTTCTCCCAAAAGGGTGCCGCTCCGTGACTCTGACTGTGGCAGCCCATGGCTGTGCCCCCGCCAAGGACAGAAACTCAGAACACGGAATATGTCTTCACTCTTGTCCCTTTCCTCAAAGATATGGGACAAGTCATTGTCTGAGAACAGCCCCAAATCTAAGCTTAAGGTGACCGAGTGAATGGACCCAGTTTCTCTGGGTCATGAAAAAGGCAAACAGGGCAGTTGGCAGTGAGCAGAATTTCAGGTTCCAATAGGGAACGAGAGGCGCTAAGTCAGAACAGACTCGTTTCTCTGTGGACAGAGCAGGTGCTGAGCTGAGGGTGGGTGGGTGAGACGATGGTGACGGTCACAGACGTCAGGTTACGGGACAGTTGCTGAGACTGGAGGTGAAGCCCCTTCAATCACACAAGTTTTTCTACCCATAAATACTAAGATGCCTGCTGTTCCCCTGCAAGGCCTTGGGGGTTGCACCGGTGAAAAAACTGACCTGCAGGGTCCTATCTCAGAAGACACACTTGTAGGGGGTACAGACCTCCCACAGACACACACCTCTAACCAGAGAGATGTGCAAGCAGCCAGCCTGGTTCTGCTGAGATCTCCTCCCAGGCACTGTCCTCAGGTCTCCCAGGTTTCAGAGCCTGTTCCATGGTCTTATGAGTGGATCACTTGCTTCCCAAAGATCCATATCACCAAGATGGGGGTACAAGATTGATAGATGTCTCTAATGCATCACATGTAAGGTCAGAGATACTTTACAGAGAAAGATCTTTATACATGGCCGGAGGGAGAGAGGTAGGGACAGAGGTGCACAAACAAGGTGGACACAAGATTTTACATGTCTGTGTCACAAGTGACACAAGATTTTACATGTCTGTGTCACACTGCCAGGCAGTGGATCATCTTATTTTTGTTACTTAGAGGGGATTTACATTAGCTTCCAAATTAAATTGAAGAAAAAAATCAAATGAATATTCCTTAGAGAAATCCTTGAAGTTCCTGAAGCACCTGCTGAAGAAGGCCAACTGGTCAAAGTTGGAAATGGGTCAAGGTCATTGTCATGAGCTGCAATGACTGCCCTCCAGGGGACCAGTGAGACATGGCACACGTGTGGTGGGGCTCATGGTTCTGTCAGCAATGGAAGCAGACACCAAAGTGAGCCTTTGCCTGGGCTTGCCTTCAGACCAAAATAAAATCGGTCAGAGTCAGTACTGTGGGTGCCTTCCAGTAGAAGTCATTGTGACGTCATTTCACACTAGGAAGACACAGGCTCGTCCCAAGTCTGGCATTTCAGGGAGTCTGCATTGAGCTCCTGGGTCAAGCCTTGAGTTCCAGGACAGAAGAGCCAGACAAGGTCCCAGCCCTTGGACTCCAGGGCAGGCGCAGGGAAGTGTGGGGATTATGGGCCTACATCACAGTGCCATATGTCTGGTTGAAAAAAACAGTACATAAACCAAAGCTTGTTGATGGAAGCCTTCTGATTAAACAACGAACAGTTTAGAAGACACTACCCTCAACCTATTTGTAAACTTTCATCTACATTTAAACACAAAGTTATTCCAAATATGGGGTCACCCAATATTCCCACTCCCCGTTCATTTAACATGAATGTTAGTCCTGCCCTTTAATAATTTTGAACCTATGATTGCATGGCTGCACAGCCCCTCTTATGGCACATTGTTCATAACTGACCTGCTGCCGACCTCTTGGCCAACCACATCTTGTTTGCCTCTGAAAGTGCAGTTCGGCTGCTATGAGCTCCAGGTAGCTTCCACATGTGGAATCATTCACTCACCTTCCAGAGCGCACGCACCCTATTCTTTTCCCTTAAAATCCCGGGACCTCGTGTCTTACCTGCTTATTTAGATCAGAAGCTCATTCCAGGCCAAGATGCTGCTCAATCAGATCTCCATCCAGCTCTTTGCACAGCGCTTCGCATACAGTGAACACTCAGTAAAGACGTGAGCAGCACCTTAATTCTAAATGAGTCACTCACGGTGGCAGAGACGTTTAATTGTCCATCGAATCCATTCACCTGACTTTGGGTGCACAGCTGGATGGTACATCCCAACCCCCCTTGCTGCCCTATGAGCTGCCATTGTCAGTGGGGGAGGACAGGGACTGATGAACACCATGGCAGACCTCGTGGATACAATCCCCCAGCATGCACTTCTCTGTGACCTGTCCCTTTGGGCTGATGGAAGCACATGGGCGGGGGGGGGGGGACGCTGGGGGTGGTCCTAGGGATGAAGAAGGCCTATGATGGAAGAACCTGGGTTCTTGAGTGACCACAGAAGGATGCATCTCTCCAATCTGAGCATCCTCCCCCACCCACCAGCACTGGTATGTGGAAAACATAGAGTGACACGCTATGGAAATCTGGGGGGATTTTTCCATAATCCAGCATATGGTAATCCCCCCACAAGAGGATTAAACCACAGGATGAACTTGCATGGTTATCCTTCTAGGCCATTTAAAATGACAAAGTCAATTTGGCTCTGAGAACTGAGCTGGTCTGTGGTGGATGGGTCTGCTTTTCTGTGCCCTGAGCACTCACACTGGTCCATGCGGAGAAACCATAGGCCCTGCCCTCTAGGAGCTCACAGGCTGCAGGGCAGGTGGACACAACCACGCAGACTCAGTCACGTGAGAGGGAAGAGCAGTGGCTGTGTGGAAAGGGAGCAGGTGCTGCGAGGAGGGCTGGAGACTCCTGGGTGAGGGGCTGGAAGGCTGCACTGAGGTGGCATTTATATTCCCAGCAGCAGCACCAGAGGAGCCAGCCCTGCACACACTCAGGTGTAGTTAGTCTGGCGGAAGGTACTGCTGTGCAGACACTTGGAGGCAGAAAGTGTCTGGATAGAGAGGAGGTTAGAAAGATGGTTGGGGTGGCTGGAGGGAACTGGGAGGAGATAAGGGAGGGAGGGAGGGCAGCCCCAGGGCCTGGTGTGGGACAGCTGTGCTAGTGACCTATTGCTGAGAGTTACCCCACACTAGAGACTTAACCAACACACACTTATTAGCTCACATGTCTGTGACGAGGAATCCTGCAGGGCTCAGCTGGGACTTCTGTGGTCTCACCTGAGGCAGGATCTGTGTCACTGAGGGTCTGAGTTCACTCGGGGGAGGGAGGGTCTTTAGGATTCAGTTTGGATGGAAGGCCTGACTTCCTCTCTGTCTGTTGGCCTCATTCAGTGCTAGGCCATGTGGGTCTCTCCAGACAGCAACTCACAGCACAGAGACTTATTCCTCAGTGTGGAGAGAGATAGAGGCAGAGACAGACAGACAGAGAGAAAACAGTTCAGTGTGAGCAAGTGAACAGGCACTGACTTTTTGAAAAAAAAATTGTTTTAAATTGATTTTATACGGAGAGAAAAGGAAAGAGACAGATAGAGAAACATGCATGCAAGAGAACAGCATAGATTAGTTACCTCCTGTATCCGCCCAACGAGAGATTGTATCTATAGCCCAGGCATGTGCCCTGTCATGGAATCACACCAGCAACCTTTTGCTGCACAGGACGACTCAACCAACTGAGCCACTCTGGCTGGGCCAGGCACTGACTTTTAGGACCAAATCATGGAGGTCATGTTGGATCCCGTTGCCGTCTTCTATGGAGTCACTACTGACACCCACACTTACGGGGAGGCACACATTCACACCACACGAGGAAGGTGGAGACCATGGGGAGTCACTGAGGAGAGAACCGCTGACCACAGAGGTCCATGCCTTGCCCAGGATCACAGACGGTCAGAATGCAGAGCCTGAGATAAACCCTGCTGTGTCCTCAAAGGGGGGTCCTAGGTGCCCCCAAGTTTCCTCAGGGCTCTGGGAAAGGCTGTGCTGGTGGAATCGTGTGCAGACATGGAGATGGCATGGGGGAGATGGTGAGCAGTCTAGCCAGGCATTTGTCCAGAATTTGTCTGAAAAGGTGCCCATACCTGGAACCACAGAGGCGTGCCTCTGTCCACAGCCCACCCAGCGGGGAGGGAGCTGGGCTCTTAGGCTGAGCTCACACATGTGCAGTTCTGAATCACATCCTCATTGGATAATTAGGAAACTGAGGCCCAGAATCAGACAGGGACTATCTGGGGTACATGATATTCAGAGTCCAGAGTTCAGGGATCTTCAGACCTTCCAGGCCAAGGCTCCCACCTCCCCACAGAGTTGGCCTGGAATTTAGAAATCCTGACATACTGGGCAGCTCCTGCCTGTTCTTCCCTATGTGGGGGCCTTTTTGTTCTGGGATCCAGGAAGGGAGCACTGGCCTGTACACACACACACACACACACACACACACACACACACACACACACTCAAGATATGATGACCTTGGGTGGGATTAGAAGAAAAGCAGACACAGAGGTGGTGACAACAGGAAGGAAAAAGAGGTTGGAGGCACTACCTACATGTGACTGTTCTCCTCCTACTTTACAGCTCCTCCCCCACATGAGCCTGAACAGCCCTAAGAAGCTCTTGCTCCATAACCCATTGTGCAGGCAGGAGAGAGACGGCCCTGACAGGCGCAATGACTTATCCAGGATCAAGGAGAGGTAAGACTGAGGGGTTGACTCTGAGCCCAGGTCTGTCTCCTCAAATCTGGGACCCTGGCTGCACCCAGAGCTCCTCGGGGGCTGGGCAGAGGGGTGTGCTGGTGCCACTGTGTACAGATAAGGTGTTTCATGGAGAAGAGGGGTCTGCAGACAGCAGCCCACAGGACTACTTGCATAGCTGTCATGAGATGAGGGGACTCAGGGAAGACAATCCCAGGTATGAGGTCACTATCCAATAGGACTTGCAACCCCCGTAACCAGGCAACCACATCTAGCCCACCAGGCAGCTAACTTGCCAAGAGGCATTTGCCAGAGCAAGATGTTTTCTTCCTGTTTTCCCCGTGATTGGTGCTCTTGCTTCCGGAGACCCGGCAGTGAGAGCTTTTTCGGACGGCTCCGACGTTTGTTGAACCGTCCTTCTCGACGTATCTATCCACTTCCTAGATTTTGGCCTCAGGTAACACAAGGTGGCCGGGGTCAGAACAATCCTGGCCAGGCCACCTCTGTGCGCCATCCCTGTGCAGCCCACATCCCCCCGGGACAGAAAGAGGTTGCTGGGTCTTGGATAACCTAGCAGTCCTGTCATGGTCACACCCCAGGACAGGGCAGGCAGGTGGAGGTGGGGTTACAGAGGGGTCCCTTACCTGTGCCAATGGGCATCCTAGACCTCAGGCTGTCACACCTTTTCCTCCACAGGGGATGTCTCAGCAGATCACAGTGTGTGTGTGTGTGTGTGTGTGTGTGTGTGTGTGTGTGTATGTCTGGAGTGGAGGGTCACAGGGGCCACAGAACCAGCAAAACAGGGCTCTGAGGCTTTCCTCCTGGTGACTGGGAACTGTCTTTACAGAGCTCCTCACAGGAGAACCAAGAGGAGCTGACGGATGGAGTCCTCACCTCCATGCCCCTGCAGGAGGCACAGGTGCCCCATTCATTGTCCAGCGTGCAGCAGGGCCGCAGGGTGAGTCTAGGTGCTGGGTTGACCCAGATTTCAGGACCCCTTGCAATCAAAGGGATCCCTGGGTTCTAGAAGCTGCCCTGTGACTCCCCTGAGATCCCTCCCTGATTCTAATTTCCAATGAAATTTGGGTTCCCATCTCCTCCTCCCAACCCACTCTCACTGTTCAGCCCGTTTCAGATGAGATGCAAAGTCACTGCCCACAAAGTTTTAGGAATATCAGAAGAGAGACTTTGCTTCCTTTCACTTTATGCTCAGTCAAGAGTATTTGTGCATTTTTCTACAGACTTTTCCTTTTTAATGCCCATCTCCATGTGTCCACCTTGGCCTGACAATCCTTACACACCTTCTCCCACTCTTACACATCATAATGATTAATAGGGATGCTTTTCCCAAGAGGACATGGGATCATGGTACCAAGTCTGTTGCTTTGCCATTTGCTGCCCCAAGGACCACATCCCTGTGGCCCCTCTAGGTCAGGAGCTGGGGCCTCCCAGGGCTGCACAACATACCAGGAGGGGGACCTGTTATCAGGACTGGCTATCTAGCTATTCACTGCTGTGGGACTTGGACATGATTACCTTCTGTTGCCATGTCAACAGTGCTGTCCTGAACACCCCACTTGTCCTCATATCCAGACCCTCTCACCCCAGGAAAAGCCTCTGTGTTCCCATCTTAGAATGGGATCTTCTGTCAGAAATCCCAGGACTGATGCTGTTAAAACAGGGAGATGCTGTCCTTCCTCTGCTAAGAAACTACCTCAGGTACTAATGTGTTTCATCAGTCCCCACCTACAAGTCTACTTTTCCTGCCAGGAATATTTTCTCATGTCAGTGTGAGAAATTTTCAAACCTGTGAAGAATATTAGTGAGGTTATTTGAGCCAGTGTCACCAATTTCCAGGAAACAAAATCTCAACAGATGGAGATAATGCTCTGGAGAATGGCAGCTTTGCACCTTATTTTATACATTAAAATTCAAACAGGAGACCTACGTGGGTCCCATGAAATCCATGGGTAATAGATTGGGGAGCCAGGAGAAAGCAAAGCAGGGAGGTCTCTGGGCCTGGATAAAAGGTAAAATGATAGACACGCACTTCTTTCACTGAGGTGTGTGCAGGGTAGTTAACAGTCAATGATGGACTCCGTACAATGGGCTAGTGTGGTCTCTGCAGAGAGCAGGGCGGTGCCTGTGCTTTGAGGGTCTGAATAAAGGAAAATTACATTGACAAGCCAAGGATATGTCATTCTAGATGCAAAAAGAAAATAGACAGACTCAGTTAAGGTAAAGATGGACCCTGCTCAGGGAAGATGCAGGTCTAGCATGTGACTGCCCACCATAAACTGCTTTTAGTTTGAAAGTTTTAATTTCAGACCATCCTTTGTGGTTACTTTTCTGTCTCTGAGTTTGCAAGGCCACCAGGTTAGTATGTGGCCCCTTTGGTCCCTCCTGCCCCACCTCTTGCCACCAATCACTGAGTGCCTGGGGGTTCAGTCTGAGCTGCAGCCCGAAACCCACCTGGCAGTTTATGAGCTGCCTCTGATGGCATGTGCCCCCTCTGTCCCAACACAGGGTAGAAATAAGATCGCTATGGGCCCTGCAGCTACAGCTTCATCACCACCCGCTGGCCTAGACAACATGCCAGCTGCCTGCAGCACACAGGTGCCCATGAACATCTTTGCAACCTGGGAGGTCGACTACTCCAGCCCCACCTGTGTGCCCAGGCTATGCAGCCTCACCCTGACCAAACTGCTGATTCTCAGGGTGCTGGAAAAGGAGCTCACCTCTGTAGTGATCGCTGTGAGGCTGAAGGACAGTAAGTGCGTCCTGAGGTCAGATGAGCTTGTGCTGCCCCCGACGAGACCAGTAAAGATCGACCTGGCACTGACCTTCTCCCTGCAGTACCACCACTCCCTCAAGCAGGAGGGCAATAAGCTGCAAATCATGCTGCAGAAGAAGCTTCGTCAGGAAAACCAGACCATCTTGGGTTACCAGACACTCGCCGTGGGCACCCTCGACATGGCCGCGGTGCTGCAGCGAGCCCCTGAAGATGTCCAGGTTTTGAGGCTCTACAACCCATTCAGGGAGGCATCTGCCCACGTGGCTGTGGTGAGCATCTCCTCCCTGTCCAGCCAGCCCATGGACCCCAAGGACAGCACCCAGCAGGCCAAGTCCAGGGTTCATGAAATCTCTGAGCAGCTGGACAGCCTTGATTCCGGGCACGGGCAGGACCAGGAGAAGGAGGAGGACTTGGACATGGGAGAAGGCCAGGAGCAGCACCAAGGCGAACTCATGCCATTCATGACCAGGGAAGAAGCTGCCCAAAAGAAAGTTGGGGCGTGGCTTCGCAGGGTCCGAGAGTGGGAGGAAGACCTGGATCTACAGCAGAAGTCTTCGGAGAAGGTCCCGGAGGATGAGGACCTGAATCTGCTGTACGATTCATTAGGGGACCCTAGTGAGAGCAACCCATGAGTGTCCCCAGGACCCTGAATCCCTGGCTCAGGCCACACTTAGAAGACCTGTCCCAGCCGAGCTGTCAGATAGAGAGCCAGATCATCAGTGCCAGCGCCAGGAGGAGCCTCCAGGTCCAATCCAGGTGAAAGAGAACATGAGCTCCAAGGAACAGTGTCTCATACTCGGTGGCCAACAGCACACCCACCCAAAGGACCGGCTGGCACAGCGCTAGGACTGTCAAGAAGCAGAGATCTCTGCCCTGGACCTGTTCACTGAGAAGCTGCCACACTGTGGGTGCGTCACCAAAACTGAGTCTCTCCTCATCTTCTCCACCAGATCCCAGGGGGAGCAGGCGGGCTGCTGGGGCTGGAGCACATCCCCTGAAGGAGCGGCAGGTGGCACCGCCAGGAACAAGCGGGCCAACAGCCTGGACAACAAAAACTGCCCTGACCCGCTGAGCCAGCTGCAGATCCCCAGGGAGATGGTGTACGACCAGGTGAACTACATCTCATCTCTGACAACCAGCAGCCCCAGAACATCCTCCTCCTCAGCGCCTCCGATTGGCAGGGCAAGTTCCTGTCTGAGTCCTGCAGCAACACATGCTGCCCGGGGTGAGCACCTGCTCCAAGGCTGAGGTCCATGTGGCCTTCAGCTGTATGGTCTCATGGATGCAGAAATACTGTTCCCACAATTCTCAGCCCCCGAAACCATTGAAGATCGTGGTGGTGGGAGCACAGCAATACTTCAGAGCTGTGCTGTGGGTCTCCATGGAGCTACTGTCACACGAGAAGCCCAACTGACAGGGCTCCATGTGCTTCCTGATCATCCACCTGTGGGAGGCCCCCTGCCAGGGAAGGCGCCATGGCTTTCTTTAAGTTATGTTGACTGAACCCAAGGCTTGGGCATAGCCCTTCCTTGGGGGCATTTCTGGCCAAAAGGTGAGAATGCCTTCAGCTGGACTCTTCAAAGCCCTGGTGCCAGGACTGGGTTTTTATTATGTAAATTCCGTCAAGTACCTGGAATACCTCCCTTATCTTGAGTTTTGGTGAAACCTCCTGATATTTTGGGGAATTAGGACTATAAAATAAACACGCTGTCTTGGGACTTGGTCTTCTCTGTCTCTCTGCCAGAAGAGGACAGAAGCCCACCCAGGCCCAGCTGTACTTTCTATTTTGTGTCTGTCTTTCATTTTTTCTCAATCCCCGAGGCGCCTCCATTTGAAGGAACCGGTTCCCGCTCTCTTTCCCTTGCGGGATGTGGAGAAGGGAGCCCCACGCCCCGGAACACCACCGGTTTAACACCCCATGGCCAGGCACTTGCACTCCATCAATTACCACTCCCCAAGTTCTTCTACGACCTGGCCTGGCAGGGCCTGTTCCCAAGCTGTAGGCCCAGAGCACCATGCAGGACATGCTGGGCATGGTGCTGAGAATCACACAGTACATTCAGGGGGCCAACTGTGTCCATAGGCTGCTCTTCATGAAGCCATGCTCACCTACAACAGGAGAGCCCCACTGAGGAGTCCTTCCACTTCATTCCCTTCATGGGGTGGTGGAACCTGGAATAGTGGAACTGCCCTCAGCCAAGGCAGGAGACACAGATGATGCAGTCCCCTTGGGCTTCTGTGTGCTTTTGTCCACCCCACCATACAGATCTGCGGCCAACAAGGAGGCCTTGCCCACCCCACCCACCTCCCCCAGGCAGGGCATTAATGCTGAACCGATGAGGCTTAAGGTAGATTATTCGATGGCAGCCCAGCCCACAGACAGGAAGAGAGACTTGGAGAACAAAGACCTGGCTACCACCGAACACACACTCAAGTGCGCCGTCTAGTCTCTCTAGATCAGCAGGCTGTGCAGCAGTGGTGAGGCTGCAGCCACGTCCAACATGTCCATGACAGTGTCTCCAAGGAGAAGAATAAGAAGGTGTTGTTTTTGCCCAAGAAAATCAAGGAAGGGACATGAAATCAAAGCCAGTGCCTGGAGGGCATAAGCCACCGCCTCTGCAGGGTCAGTACCAGCAGAACATGCTGCGGGTCCTCATCGAAGGTGTGGTGTGGAATGACGGGAAGTTCCTCCAGCTGGAAGCCCAGGGTCCTCCCACGTCCAGCACTTCCCCACCTGCATCTCCAGACACTCCTGACTCCACCTTCCAGCCCTGCCTGTGGCCCTGCTGATGCCAAGCACTAGGGCTCACCTGCTTTTCTGTTGACATTTCAGTTTAGGACAGAGACCGACCCTGGAAACACAGAGAGAAACCTTAAGTACGAATGTGCTCATAGCCTGGAAACTAATGTGGTGCCCCCATTGGGAGCCCCAACTGCTCTGCTGATTAACCAGAACTCTCTGGGGGTGGGAGGTCAGGCAGGAGTGCTGAGCTGGAGAATCATGGAAGGTGTGCTTTGGCTTGAGGACCCCTAACACTCCCAGCGAGAAGGGTTCTCGCCTTCTCCACCTTCCCTTCCTGGAAGCCAGGACTCTACTGCCCCGGAGAGCCGGCTCCACTGTGTGCCCAGACTCAAGAGCTGAGAGGCCAGAGGTCAAGGGCTGGACTCCCCTGGGGGGCATCCTGAGCAGAACACAGAGGCCAGTCAGCTCAGCCCTAGGCTCTAGGTGCCAAACAGTGGCCCCAGCACCCCTCACTTGGTTTCCAAAGAAACTTGACCCTCACAGACAAAAAAGGACCTATAACATGTAACCCCCAGGCACCCTGCCCGGACAAATTGATCAAATACCTGCTATCCAGCCTTCCTGTGCAGCAACCCCACCATCGTCCCCACCCACCCTCTGTGTTAATACAGAACATGTGCTACTAACCAACATGTGTGGGACCAACCATGTACCAGGTGAGCCCTGCCCCTCCACAGCACAGTGGTCACTCAGCCACCTGCTTGCTGTGAGTCTTCAGGTCACTGCATCTCTGAGTGTTTGGTCCTCTGAACATGGGGAGAGCCTAGGCCCAGCCTCATAGGGTTATTGGAGGGGCTCTGGGGGTTCTCCCTGGAAAGTGCTCTCTGGTTTCCTGGACAGTGGAGAGGTCTGCTAGGGGGGCGGGGCAGGGGGGGGGTGAAGCGCTGTGGCTGTGCTAATTTGCCATTTTCTCTTTCTCTTGAAAAAGTCTCATCATCATTTGTGATTCTCCTCTGGTCCTGGGCTAAGCTGTTTTCTTTTTTGATAAAGAGGGTAGACATCCATTAGGGGTCCCTGTCCTGGGTGAAGCCATATTAGAAATCCCAGGGGTGAGCAGTGGGACCCCAGGCTCACTCAGCTATCTAAAGGGGTGGGGACTGGTTTGGGCTCATTCATTCAGGAAATATATGAGAGGCTCTGTCAGGTACAGACACGTCTCTAGGCACTGACCATAATCCAGTGCACAGAGCAGACCCCAAGCCTGCACTCCAGAGCTTCCTTCTAGTCGGGAGCAGTTCAGTCACACTAGGCTACACAGGCTCACAGTGTCCACAGGACAGCTGATGTGACGTCCTCCTGGCCTCCTCGAGGTATCACTGCATCTTCCCATGTTTTGAAGAGGAGGGTGGACCTTTGGACCAGCACAAAACGTGAGTGGGCTTTGAATCAGAGTGGTGAGGGGAGTATGCGTCTGTGATTTTGAAACGCTAGCAAAACCCTGGATCCCACACATCGGAAGATTTCTGCAAGAGGACAGAGGTCTGAGGGATTCTCCTAGAAAAAAGGAAGGGAGTCAGAGAGAGCTGTGCATGTGGAGTGGGTGGTGTGGGTGACGGGGAGGGGATGTGGCTTCCCACACAGAGAAGAGCTCCCGGAGGCCGGGCTTAGGCAGGAGCACAGAGCCGCTCAGGTCAGTGCCCAGGGCCTGCAGTCTGGGGGACTTCCTGGGGTGGGGTCTTGAACTGGGACTTCAGTGATGGAGATGGGAGGTTGCTTCCTTGGAAGGCACACAAAAGGCAGTCATGGTGGTAACATGGTCTCTTCCTGGGTCTACAGAAGCAGCTCCAGAGCAAGATGAAGAAACACCTAAAGAGGAAACGCCAACTCTGGTGCCCTCTCCTGAGCCAGAGCAGGCTCCAGGCACAGCTGTCACTGAGCTCCCAGATGTGGACCCACCTGCAGCTTGTGAGCCACTCGCCTCAGCTCCTGGGAGGCCTGTGGTCCCACGTCCTGGGAGGCAGCCTGTGTCTGCTGCCCTGGCAGACAGGGCATTCCCTCCCCAATAACAGCAGTTTTCAAAATGTTTGTGTTTGTGTTTATCTTACATATACTTTGAATTTGGTTTTTCTTATGCTATTGAGTAAAATAAAATGTATTTTTTTTTTTTTGTTTTTGTTTTTTTTTTTAATTTTTTTATTGCTTAAATTATTACAAAGAGTATTACATATGTCTCCTTTTTTTTTCCCCGCCCTTGACAATCCCCTGGCTTCCCCTACCCCCCAGTGTCTTATGTCCATTGGTTATGCTTATATGCATGCATACAAGTCCTTTGGTTGATCTCTTACCCCTCCCCCCCTTCAGCCCCCCCACCCTCCCCGGCCTTCCTGCTGTAGTTTAACAGTCTGTTTGAGGCAACTCTGCCTCTGTATCTATTATTGTTCAAGAGTTTATAATGGTCTCTATTATCCATGAATGAGTGAGATCATGTGGCATTTTTCCCTTCATTGACTGGCTTATTTCACTTAGCATAATGCTCTCCAGTTCCATCCATGCTGTTGCAAATGGTAAGAGTTCCTTCTTTTTTACAGCAGCATAGTATTCCATCGTGTAGATGTACCAAAGTTTTCTAATCCATTCATCTACTGATGGGCACTTAGGCTGTTTCCAGATCTTAGCTATGGTGAATTGTGCTGCTATGAATATAGGGGTGCATATATCTTTTCTGATTGGTGTTTCTGGTTTCTTGGGATATATTCCTAGAAGTGGGATCACCGGGTCAAATGGGAGTTCCATTTCCAGTTTTTTGAGGAAACTCCATACTGTCTTCCATAGTGGCTGCACCAGTCTGCATTCCCACCAGCAGTGCACAAGTGTTCCTTTTTCTCCACATCCTCTCCAGCACTTGTTGTCTGTTGATTTGTTGAAGACAGCCATTCTGACAGGTGTGAGATGGTACCTCATTGTTGTTTTGATTTGCATCTCTCGGATGATTAGCGACTTTGAGCATGTTTTCATATGTCTCTTGGCTTTCTGAATGTCCTCTTTTGAAAGGTGTCTATTTAGGTCCTTTGCCCATTTTTTGATTGGATTGTTTATCTTCCTTTTGTTAAGTTGTATGAGTTCCCTATAAATGTTGGAGATTAGGCCCTTATCAGATATACTGTTGGCAAATATGTTCTCCCATGTAGTGGGCTTTCTTGTTGTTTTGTTGATGGTTTCTTTTGCTGTGCAGAAACTTTTTATTTTGATGTAGTCCCATTTGTTTATTTTCTCTTTCGTTTCCAATGCCCTAGGATCAGTATTGGTGAAGAAATTGCTTTGGCATAAGTCTGAAATTTTGTTGCCTTTGGATTCTTCTAGTATTTTTATGGTTTCCCGTCGTATATTTAAGTCCTTTATCCATTTTGAGTTTATTTTTGTGTATGGTGTAAGTTGGTGGTCTAGTTTCATTTTCTTGCATGTATCTGTCCAATTTTCCCAACACCATTTATTGAAGAGACTATCTTGACTCCATTGTATGTTCTTGCCTCCTTTGTCAAATATTAATTGAGCGTATTGGTTGGGGCTGATTTCTGGGCTCTCTATTCTATTCCATTGATCTATATGTCTGTTCTTGTGCCAGTACCAGGCAGTTTTGAGAACAGTGGCTTTGTAATACAGCTTGATATCTGGTATTGAGATCCCACCTACTTTGTTCTTTCTCAGGATCGCTGCAGCTATACGGGGTCGTTTTTTATTCCAGATGAATTTTTGGAGAGTTCGTTCTAGGTCTGTGAAATATGCCGTTGGTATTTTAATGGGAAGTGCGTTGAATTTATAGATTGCTTTGGGCAGTACGGACATTTTAATGATGTTGATTCTACCAATCCAAGAACATGGTATGTTCTTCCATCTCTTTATGTCTTCCTCTATCTCTTTTTTCAATGTCCTGTAGTTTTCTGAGTAGAGGTCTTTAACCTCTTTAGTTAAGTTTATTCCTAGGTAGCTTAATTTTTTTGGTGCGATGGTAAATGGGATTGCTTTTTTAGTCTCTCTTTCTGCAAGTTCACTATTGGTGTATAGAAATGCCATAGATTTTTTGGCATTAATTCTGTATCCTGCTACATTGCCGAATTCTTTTATTAAGTCTAATAGTTTTTTGATGGAGTCTTTAGGGTTTTTTAGGTATAATATCATGTCATCTGCAAATAAGGACAGTTTTACTTCCTCTTTTCCAATTTGGATGCCTTTTATTTCTTCTTCTTCTCTAATTGCAATTGCTAATACTTCCAATACTATGTCGAACAGGAGTGGTGAGAGTGGGCATCCCTGTCTTGTTCCTGTTCTTAGGGGAAATGGTGTTAGTTTATGTCCATTGAGTATGATGTTGGCTTTGGGTTTGTCATATATGGCTTTTATTATGTTGAGGTATGATCCTTCTATTCCCACCTTTCTGAGAGTTTTTATCAAAAATGGGTGTTGAATTTTGTCAAACGCTTTTTCTGCATCAATTGAAATGACTATGTGGTTTTTTTCCTTCAATTTGTTTATATAATGTATCACGTTTATTGATTTGCGGATATTGAACCATCCTTGCATCCCTGGGATAAATCCTACTTGGTCATGGTGTATGATCTTTCTGATGTACTGCTGGATCCGATTTGCTAAGATTTTGTTGAGGATTTTGGCATCTATGTTCATGAGGGATATTGGCCTGTAATTCTCTTTCATTGTGTTGTCTTTACCTGGTTTTGGTATGAGGGTGATGCTGGCTTCATAGAATGAGCTTGGAAGTGTTCCTTCCTCTTGGATTTTTTGTAGTAGTCTGAGGAGGATAGGTTTTAGTTCTTCCTTGAATGTTTGGTAAAACTCCCCTGTGAAGCCATCTGGTCCTGGGCTTTTGTTTGCTGGAAGCTTTCTGATGACTGCTTCAATTTCTTCCATAGTTATTGGCCTGTTGAGATTTTTAGATTCTTCCTGATTAAGTTTTGGAATGTTGTATTTTTCTAGAAATATGTCCATTTCTTCCAGGTTGTCTAGTTTGTTGGAGTAAAGTTGTTCATAGTATTTTTTAACAATCATTTGTATTTCTGTGGGGTCTGTTGTTATTTCGCCTCTATCATTTCTGATTTTATTTATTTGGGTCCTCTCTCTTTGCTTCTTGGTGAGCCTGGCTAGAGGTTTGTCAATCTTGTTTATCCTTTCAAAGAACCAGCTCTTGGTTTCATTGATTTTCTGTATTGTTTTTTTGGTCTCTATGTCTTTTATTTCTGCTCTAATCTTTATTATCTCCTTCCTTCTGCTCACCCTGGGCTTTTCTTGTTGCTCTCTTTCTAATTCTTTGAGCTGTAGATTTAGATGATTTACTACCATTTTTTCTTGTTTGTTGAGGTAGGCTTGTAGAGCTATAAACTTCCCTCTCAGGACTGCTTTCATTGTGTCCCAAAGGTTTTGGATTGTTGTGTTTTCATTGTCATTAGTGTCCAGGATGTTTTTAATTTCTTCTTTGATCTCATTGGTAACCCAATCAATATTTAATAACATGCTATTCAGCTTCCAAGTGTTTGAGTATTTTGGGTTTTTTTTATTGTAGTTTATTTCTAATATTATGCCTTCGTGGTCTGAGAAGATGCTTTTTATGATTTCAATCTTCTTGAATTTGGGGAGACTTTGTTTGTGACCCAATATGTGGTCTATTTTTGAATATGTCCCATGAGCACTTGAGAAGAACGTATATTTTGTGGCTTTGGGGTGAAGTGTTCTGAAGATGTCTATTAAGTCCATCTGATCTAGTGAGTCATTTAGGATTGCTGTTTCTTTGCTGAGTTTTTGTTTAGCGGATTTATCCAGTGATGTCAGTGGTGTATTAAAGTCCCCTACTATGATTGTATTGTTGTCGATCTCTCTCTTGATATCTTCCAGGAGTTTTCTTATGTATGTGGGTGCTCCTGCATTGGGTGCATATATGTTTATCAGGGTTATATCTTCTTGTTGTATTGATCCCTTTAGTATTATGAAGTGGCCTTCCTTATCTCTTGTTACGGCCTTCACTTTGAGGTCTATTTTGTCCGATATAAGTATTGCTACCCCAGCTTTCTTTTCCTTTCCATTTGCCTGAAAGATATTTTTCCATCCCTTCACTTTCAGTCTGTGTGAGTCCCTTCTAATGAGGTGGGTCTCTTGAAGACAGCAAATGTATGGGTCATGTTTTTTTATCCATTCAGCCACTTGATGTCTTTTGATTGGGCCATTTAGTCCATTAACGTTTAAAGTTATTATTGAAAGGTACTTGTTTGTAGCCATTTCTATTTTTTTGTGGCTGTTTTCTTTCTGGGCTTTTTATTTCTTCTTTTTACACCAGTCCCTTCATCATTTCTTGCATTGCTGGCTTGGTGGTGATAAACTCCCTTAGCCTTTTTTTGTCTGTGAA
>NW_005873707.1:0-20871 GCF_000147115.1 Myotis lucifugus | reverse complement strand
TAATTCCCCCAAACTGTACAGAATCACGTCGCTACATGACCATGGAGACATATCTCTTTGAGTCACCACTAGAGTTAAAATGGTAGTTTATATTCTAGTGGCACTACCAGTCTCCCTACTTTCTCTGAGTTTTTTCTTTCTGTACTCAGGGACAATAGTAAAGCATAATAACAACAATTCTACTGTGACGTACATGCCATAAAGAAGCCACAATACCTCAGGAAGGCTGGTCTATAAAAAGAACAGCTGCCCTTTTCTGGAAGGCTTCTAAAGAAAATGAAGGTAAACTCTGGGTATGCAATAAGTGTATGCCTTTCTGTGATATGATTTCTAAAAATATATGTATTTGGTGATTAAGATGACCAAAGTATACTTCTCATATATATTTGCTCTTTATCCATGGTTTCTGGCTCAGAGCTCCCAAATCCCTTGGAATTTCCTTAGTGATAAGAGCAATGAGAACATCTTTTGTTGTAATATTTGGTCTTGTATTCATTTCCTGAAGTCAATTCAGACCCATAAAGGTGAAATGAGCACCTTATTTTCATAACAAGGCTCTTTCCACTACAACTTTTAGAAGCACCTGATGATGGGACCGGCTGCCAGACAAGCCACCAGAAATAGAAAATTATAACATTCAGTTCCACTCCCCCATCCCATTTTCATCCAGGGAAGAGGGGCTGGAGGTTAAATCAATCACCAATGCCCAATGGTTTAATCAATAATGCCTATGTAATAAGGCCTCCATAGATAACTCAAAAAGAAAGGGGTTAAGAGAGCTTCCAGGTTGGCAAACATGTGGAGATTTGGGGAGAGAGGTGGACCTGGAGAGGGCATAGAAACTCTGCACCCATTCCTCATACCTTCCCTATGCATCTCTTCCATCTGGTTCTTCCTGAGTCATAGTTTATAATAAATCAGTAATCTAGTTAGTAGAGTGTTTCTCTGAGTTCTGTGAGCTACTCTAGAAGATTAATTGAACCCAAAGAGGGGTTCATTGGACCCTCCCATCTACAGCAAGTCTGTCAGAAACACAGATGAAACCTGGACTTGGGAGGTGGGAGGTGGGAGTGGGGGTGTCTTGTGGAACTGAACTTAAACTGTGGGATCTGATGCTCTCTATCTAGACAGATAGTATCTGAATTGAGTTGAAATCTAGGGATACCCAGCTGTGTTGGGAGAATAGTTGGACAATGTGAGGGAAACTGCCCCACACACACAAACACTGGAATTGGTACTAGAACCCTTCAGCATTTTACCTTTCCACAGGCTACTTCTGCCCATTCGTAAAACCAAGCATAATAATACACTTGTTATTCTAAGGTTTTACCTACTCATATACATTCCCTTCTTTAAGAGAATGGTAAGCATGACCACTGTACTATCAACAAGAATCAAGAAACCATTTTTCTGCTTTTCTGAGGTCACCCAGCATTGTGTCTTGTCCAATCAATGGTAGGCACAGAACAAATATTTGTTAAATGACTCAATAAAATCTACTGAACACATACTCTGGGTATAGCAAACACAGTATAAGACCTGAAAATAAAAATAAAGATTTTTTCCTGCCCTAACCAATTTGGCTCAGTGGATAGAGCGTCGGCCAGATTTTTCTGGCCCTAATCAGTTTGGCACAGTGGATAGAGCATCAGCCTGTGGACTGAAAGGTCCCAGGTTCAATTCCGGTCAAGGGCATATACCTTGGTTGCGGGCACATCCCCAGTGGGAAGTGTGTAGGAGGCAACTGATCGATGTTTTCTCTCTCATCAATGTTTATAACTCTCTATCCCTCTCCCTTCCTCTCTTAAAAAATCAATAAAATATATTTTTAAAAAAAGATTTTTCCTTCTTTGTATACCTAAGAATATGTAGGTATAGATTTTTGGACATCAATGAACATATGATGATTCAGTTAAAAATAGAATACAAATAAGTTTAAAAAAAAACATACACAATAGAACTTCACACTTACAAAGCTAGTCAGTGGTTAATAGAAGTTCCAAATAAATCACATAGACTGGGTTTTCTAATGTATTTTGTGGCAAACACATAGAATATTATAATATTTGTATGCCAGGTAATATCTCACCTTTTCAAGGGTGGACCTAAAACTCATTTTCAGCACAGTGGGAATCTCTTACTGAAGATTTATAAAAAAGCAAAATATTTGAAATAGTCTGAAAGTGAAGTACTTGCCTGGGGCACAAAATTTGAAGACTCCAAACTCAATAATCAATATAAATAATATGTATTGTAGTATTTTAGAAAACCAAAATTAATGCAAAAAATCATGATAAGCAAAATATAAAAATTTTAAATAATGGCAAGATCCTACCCTTTCCTTGCATACCCCTATCTTATTCACCTCAACCTAATCCTAGTCCTGGTTCCAATAAAACTTTTTTTATATAAAAAAAAAGTCAGTGGACGCTTGGGTTATAGTTTACTAATTTTTTGATATTGCATAAATATTATTTATCTGATTGCTGAGTTTTTTAGTGTCCCTTAAGTTTTGTACTTGACAACAGTGCCTCACCAGTCTCATCCTAGTTATACTGGCCCCAAAAGATCATAAATAATGTCCTCAATATACTTTTCTACTATTTAAGCATTTAGCACTGGATCAAAAAATGAGGAAAAGAGATTTCAACTAACGTAGACCAGGACTTGGCAAAATATGGCCTGGCTTGTGGTGCAAAACCAGCCTACCATCTATTTTTATAAATAATACATTTTTATGGGAACACAGCCATGATCATTCATTTATATATTGTCTATGCCTACTTAATGCTACAATGACAAGGCTAAGCAGTTCCAGAGACCATATGTCCCACAAACTTAAATATTTACTACCTGGCCCTTTACAGAAAACCTTGCCAACTCTTGATGTATACCATAGAAGATGGACCCAAATTTTAAATTATATTATCTAATGTAATTCTAATGTCATATTTTAATATGAATTGCTCTTGACAAGTAGAGTCACAAATAACTTCCAGGTTAACATGACCTTTTCTTCCATTCCCAATTTTAACTGGGACCATTTTAAATAAGTTAAAGATATGGCTTTAATTAAAAAGTCAATATATGAAACAGTAATGACCCTCCCCATCCATAATTACTAAGATTATTGATATGATGAAGGTATTTAGGTTTGTTCACACATGTTCAGACATGGAGATACTTCATATTTATGATTCTGATATACAACATGTCCTGTGGGGAGGTTATTTTATCTTTTCTTCTGGAATCCCGAAGCCAAATAATCAATTATCAAGTCATCTAATGTGGCTGTACCTTAGAATTACTTGGGAAGATTTTTTAAAATCCCAATATCTACCCAACTAAATTCAAATATAGGGTAAGGGTGGGAGAATCTAGCGCTGCAGGATTTATAAAATTAAAATTTAAGATCTTGGTAATTAATACATTGGATATAGAAGGTGAAAGAGGGGAGAGTTAAGAATTACTCTTAGGTATTTGGCTGGTCCAACTATATGGATAAGGAGGCCTTGTTCTGGAAAGAAAACATTTAAATTAGATCAAATTTGTAAGAAAAAGCCCTGGGGGTTATGATGGACAAACTGCATTTGAAGTTTTTTGAGTCAGCTAAGGAAATATAATATGCTTGCTGTTAGACTTAGATTTTCTATCTAAATTCTTACTGTACTTCCACACATGCACTATAAATTAATCACATAGGGATGCTTCCTGTTGCCTGGACTGGCCATGAATCTTCCTAGCAGAATGTTCTTATTACACACTTATCAAAATTCTATGTTTTCAGTCCTTTAGAGATACGCTAATGGACATTTTCTGTGAGTCTGTAGCTGCCAGATATTGGGCCTGCAGCAGGTGTTTGAAATTAATCATGTATTCCCCCCACATATACACACACATAATTAACAGTGATTTAAAATATCCTTCTAGAACAGTGGTTCTCAATCTTCCTAATGCTGCGACCCTTTAATCCAGTTCCTCATATTGTGGTGACCCCCAACCATAAAATTATTTTTGTTGCTACTTCATAACTGTAATTTTGCTACTGTTATGAATCGTAATGTAAATATCTGATATGCAGGATGTATTCATTGTTACAAATTGAATAATTAAAGCATAGTGATTGATCAGAAAAACAATATGTAATTATGTATGTGTTTTCCAATGGTCTTAGGCGACCCCTGTGAAAGGGTCATTCGACCCCCAAAGGGGTCGCGACCCACAGGTTGAGAACTGCTGTTCTAGAAGGACTAGAAATGGCTGCATAAAACAGGTAACATAAACTGAGTCTTGAGAAATGAATACATGTTCATTACTAATGGGTGAGAAACAACATTCTATGTCATCTGTTACTACACTATTTTAGTCAACTTACCCACCCATACCCAAGAATACATACACTAAAACCATTATTTTCTTTTTACCTCTTGATATGTATTTTCTTCAAATCTCTTGACAATGAAATTATTTCTTTCCCTCACTAAATCACATGCCCTATATGTTTAGAACTTGTTCCTTCTTTTGGGTCATAATTATACACTTGGTATCTGAAACAATATTCTACATAGAGTAGGCAGCCAATAAATATTCATTGAATGAACATGCTGATTAAAAGTTCTTAAACTTATGTATGACAAGTATTTTCTGATAAAACTAGGGAGAGTGCCAAGATAATCTGTGAAGAGAGTTTGTTCATTGGTGTTCTAACCCACAGATGCCAGGGAAGCTGTATACAGCATCAAACTGATATTGTTAACAATAGAACCATAGTGCCTCCCTGGATCCCTGTTAGGGACAAATGTGGGGGGTCTAATCTATAATAATAAAAGTGTAATATGCTAACTAGACCAGACAGCCAAACGACCTTCTGGATGAAGCTGTGGCTGTGAGGGCCAAGGCAAGCTGCTGTGGATGTGAGGACCAAGCCCCTTGCACAAATTTCGTGCATCAGGCATCTAGTAATAAATAAAGCCCTGGCCAAAATTCAGGTTACAGTGGGTGTGTTGGATCCACAGACATTTCTCTTTCCAGTTAGCCTAGTCTCTCCATACTGGGTCTTTTTGGGTTAATTGCTGTCTAAGTGAGAAAGGCCAAATGGAAGCCAAAACTGCCCTTTCTCAACCAAGGGATTAAATAAAAACCAATAGCACATTCCAAGGAGCATGGCAAAGATGACTGCCACCCTTAAAGAGCTAATGGCGCTGTGACCATCATATCCCCCTTTTAATCAGTCTGACCCTGAAGAAACCAGACAGATCCTGGAAGATGGTTGTAGACTACCTCAACTCAAACAAGTAGAGGTACCCCCCACTTCCAAAATCTACTTCATGCCACTTCCCTTTTACAAAAGACCTACATTAGTACCTGTTTTTTGCTAAACTGAAAAAAAATCTTAAGAGAATTTTCATTTTTAAGAAGAAAGGAAAAAGAGACAATATTCAGCTTCTGCCTTCCAACAAGCCATTATAGAGGCGTCGTGCATTTGAACAGCCAGGGTGGTCCTGTCAAACTCCTTCCCCAATAATATGCTCATCATGTCAGCATCAAGACATCAAAGCGGAGCCGGACAGGAGGGAGACAAAGCGGCGTCCGTCACTTTGGAGCCTCGGGAGTTTTCCTGCGCTCGTCCCGTTCGCCGCAGAAATGACTGCAGTTCACACAGGCAACATAAACTTCAAATGGGACCCCAAAAGTCTAGAGATCAGGACTCTGGCAGTTGAAAGACTGTTGGAGCCTCTTGTTACATAGGTTACGACTTTGGTAAACACTAACAGTAAGGGGCCCTCTAATAAGAAGAGAATTCGTTCTAAGAAGGCCCATGTTTTGGCTGCATCTGTTGAACAAGCAACTGAGAATTTCTTGGACAAAGGGGATAAAATTGCAAAGGAGAGTCAGCTTCTCAAGGAGGAGCTTGTGGCTGCTGTAGAAGATGTTTGAAAACAAGGTGATTTGATGAAGAGTGCTGCGGGAGAGTTTGCAGATGATCCCTGCTCTTCTGTGAAGCGTGGTAACATGGTTCGGGCAGCTCGAGCTTTGCTTTCTGCTGTTACCCGGCTGCTTATTTTGGCTGACATGGCAGATGTCTACAAATTACTTTGTGCAGCTGAAAGTTGTGGAAGACGGTATCTTGAAACTGAGGAATGCCGGCACTGAACAAGACTTAGGAATACAGTATAAAGCCCTGAAACCTGAAGTGGATAAACTGAACATTATGGCAGCTAAAAGGCAACAGGAACTGAAAGATGTGGGCCATCGTGATCAGATGGCTGCAGCCAGAGGAATCCTGCAGAAAAACGTTCCGATTCTCTATACTGCTTCCCAGGCATGCCTGCAGCACCCTGATGTTGCAGCCTATAAGGCCAACAGAGACCTGATATATAAGCAGCTGCAGCAGGCAGTCACAGGCATTTCCAATGCAGCCCAGGCCACCGCATCGGATGATGCCTCCCAGCACCAGGGCGGAGGAGGAGGAGAGCTGGCATATGCGCTCAATAACTTTGATAAACAAATCATTGTGGACCCCTTGAGCTTCAGCGAGGAGCGCTTCAGGCCTTCCCTGGAGGAGCGCCTGGAAAGCATCATTAGTGGGGCTGCCCTGATGGCTGACTCGTCCTGCACTCATGATGACTGACGTGAGAGAATTGTGGCTGAGTGTACTGCTGTCTGCCAGGCCCTGCAGTACCTGCTCTCAGAGTACATGGGCAATGCTGGATGTAAAGAAAGAAGTGATGCACTCAATTCTGCAATAGATAAAATGACCAAGAAGACCAGGGACCTGCGTAGACAGCTTCGCAAAGCTGTCATGGACCATGTGTCAGATTCATTCCTGGAAACCAACGTTCCACTTTTAGTGTTGATTGAAGCTGCAAAGAATGGAAATGAGAAAGAAGTTAAAGAGTATGCCCAAGTTTTCCGTGAACATGCCAACAAATTGACTGAGGTCGCCAACTTGGCCTGCTCTATTTCAAACAATGAAGAAGGTGTAAAGCTTGTTCGAATGTCTGCGAGCCAGCTAGAAGCCCTCTGCCCTCAGGTTATTAATGCTGCATTGGCTTTAGCAGCAAAACCACAGAGTAAGCTGGCCCAAGAGAACATGGATCTTTTTAAAGAGCAGTGGGAAAAACAGGTCCATGTTCTCACAGATGCTGTCGATGACATCACTTCCATTGATGACTTCTTGGCTGTCTCAGAGAATCACTTATTGGAAGATGTGAACAAATGTGTCATTGCTCTCCAAGAGAAAGATGTGGATGGGCTAGACCGCACAGCTGGTGCAATCCGAGGCCGGGCAGTCATGTAGTCACCTCAGAGATGGACAACTATGAGCCAGGGGTCTCATAGTTGTCCAGCACCTCAGAGAAGGTGCTGGAAGCTACCAAGCTTCTCTCCAACACAATTATGCCGCGTTTTACGTTTTACTGAGCAAGTAGAAGCGGCCGTGGAAGCCCTCAGCTTGGACCCCGCCCAGCCCATGGATGAGAATGAGTTTATCTATGCCTCCCGCCTGGTGTACGATGGCATCCGGGATATCAGGAAAGCGGTGTTGATGATAAGGACTCCTGAGGAGTTGGATGACTCTGACTTCGAGACAGAAGACTTCGATGTCCGCAGCAGGACAAGCGTCCAGACAGAAGATGACCAGTTGATAGCTGGCCAGAGTGCCCGGGCAATCACGGCTCAGCTTCCCCAAGAGCAAAAAGCAAAGATTGCAGAACAGGTGGCCAGCTTCCAGGAAGAAAAGAGCAAGCTGGATGCTGAAGTGTCCAAATGGGACGACAGTGGTAACGACATCATCGTGCTGGCCAAGCAGATGTGCATGATCATGATGGAGATGACCGACTTCACCCGAGGTAAGGGACCGCTCAAAAACACATCAGATGTGATCAGTGCTGCCAAGAAAATTGCAGAGGCAGGATCCAGGATGGATAAGCTTGGCCGCACCATCGCAGACCATTGTCCAGACTCGGCCTGCAAGCAGGACCTGCTGGCCTACCTGCAGCGCATCACCCTCTACTGCCACCAGCTCAACATCTGCAGCAAAGTCAAGGCCGAGGTGCAGAACCTTGGTGGGGAGCTTGTTGTCTCTGGGGTGGACAGCGCCATGTCCCTGATCCAGGCTGCCAAGAACTTGATGAACGCCGTGGTGCAGACAGTGAAGGCCTCCTATGTGGCCTCCACCAAGTATCAGAAGTCGCAGGGTATGGCTTCCCTCAACCTCCCGGCTGTGTCGTGGAAGATGAAGGCACCTGAGAAAAAGCCCTTGGTGAAGAGAGGATGAGACACAGACCAAGATTAAACGGGCGTCTCAGAAGAAGCATGTGAACCCTGTGCAGGCCCTCAGCGAGATCAGAGCCATGGACAGCATCTAAGGCTGCCCTCGCCAGCTGCCCCCACCCATCGGGGCTCTTAAGATCAGTCACTGTTCTTCACTCAAATGTATTTGCTAAATAGAGCACTGATGTTAGAGTCCACCGGGAAATAGGCAGATGTTAAACCTGGCCAGGTGGTGAATTTTGCAAGGACATAACTTGTGTTTAAGTCAGTGACAAATGCTTTTAGAATTCAGGAGCATATTTCTACCTGTATTTTTTTATAAGCTTAAATAGAAATCCCATAACCAAAGAGAATCCCATATTAACTTGTTAGTGACATTCTTGACCAAGTTGTGTGGCATTAGGGTCTGAGAAAAGGAGAGATCTGACTCACCCTTTTTTTCAGGGAGGGGTCTTCCACCAGCCCAGGGTCTGGGCAGGTTGGCTGGTATTAAATGCCAAAGATGACCAGGGCAAGCAAACTGGGTGTCTTAGGAAGTGGTCCCCAGAGAGGAAATGTTTCTAGAAAGGTCCTGAGAGGGACAAACTACATGAAACTCAGTAAAACAATGTATCATGCAGAACACTGATTACTCTCTTTATGACGTGAAATGAGAATTGTAATGCGTGGTTACAGTCACTAATGTGCTCTGCTGCAGGACATATTAAAAAGTTGCTTATTTTCTTCCTCAGGCTAGAATGTTATGATGCCATAATCAGAACTTGCTTGTTTCCCTTTGTTCAGCTCCAAATGCAGATACATCATTGGGCTCACTTCTAATAATTGCAGCGTTTCCTGCCTTGGGCTTACTACAGTAGCCTAACAAAGTAGCATTTGCTTAGGCAATAATTTAGACATTACCTTATTTGTGATTAATATAGCGATTACTATAGCTACAAGGTATAATTTTACTATCTATTTAAATTTTATGAATTCGAATGTTTTTTACACTAACTTTTCCCAATAAAGTCCACCTTGAAACCAAAAAAAAAAAAAGACATCAAAGCTTTAAACTGCATCTGTAAGCATCTATGCTTTATGTTGATTTATTTTGTGCCTCATTAGCAAGATGCATCCTAAGGTAATTTACTTTATGCCATTTCAGCTTATAAAAGGTTTCATAGAAACACTCTAATTTCAGTTAGCAGGGGAAAGCTGTATTGTTCCATTAGCATTCACTATCTTAGCTGGAGAAGATTTGTAAGGCTGCAGGTCCATGACGTGTGGCCATTGATTTGGAAAAGTTGTTTTTATCCTATCTCAATCAGAAAATCCAATTTTCATTCGCATTGAACAAACAATATATGTGTAGAATTTTTACTCGAGGGCTTTGTTAACTCTGTCTTTTGTTACAATATAGGCCAAAGGGATATGAACCATCTGGATATCCTGCAGACATTATATCAACCCATTAAATCACAGACATTATGATGATTGGTCTAAATGAAGACCAGGTGGTTAGCACACTGGAGACTTGATAAGGCACACAAGCTCCAGAACAAAATAGATAACCCCTGCAAAAATGAATATATGCTCCCTTCATAAAATTTCACATTCAGAATATTAGCAGCTAGTGGTAAGTCAGGAAATCCTCTCTTACTTAAAGACAAATTATTGCATCTATTCCTCTATAATAAAGAAGGAAGCACAAAACCTGGTAGATCTCTTTTAGGTTCTGGGGGCAACAAATTCTATATTTGGGAAAACTCTCCCAGCTCATATTCTGGGTTGCAAAGTTGTCTGGACCCAAGCAAGAAACCGCTGCAATGGGAGCAGACTTTGACAAGCAGCCCTGTCTCTTGTACAACATAATCTAGATCCTATGATTTGGAGGTACAATGTGCGGGTACAGATATCATATTCAGTTTATGGAAAGTCCAATGAAAGAATCACAATACTGGCTGAGGTTCTGAAGCAAACTCTACCTACACATCTACTCCATGAGTACCCAGCTGTAAACAGAATCCTATTAGCTTCTCAGTAAATCATTTTTGCAAAAAGGTTAATTTAGCTAATACAATCGAGGACAAATTTTTTTAACTTTAAAAATGCAGAAATTTAGCCAAAATATGAATAACTTCATCCAGTTTAGATGTCCTGGAGAAATACTTTTTTTTACAGAATATAAATATTCATCTGTAAAAGACAAATCTATAAACTTTATGAAAAAATGCTTATAAAATTGGATTCAGAAAATGTGCTCTTTCACAATAATGAGCAAAACTGAAGCCATTAAAATGAATTCACAAATTTGACTACAGTAAAATGAAGAATCTCTATGCCATGAAAAAGGCACTTGAAAATTATGTAACTGTCAAAGCATATGCATCCAGAATAAAATTAAATTTTATAAATCATTAGGAAACAAAATAAACTCCATTTTTCTAAAATGACAAAAAGATTTCAATAGCACTTTAGACACAGAAAACATGAATGGCCAGTAAGCATATTAAAAGGTAATCTGTTTATAAATGATCAAGAAAATGCATATTAAGACGACAATGATATACTCTTCCACTCCACCTACTTTGACCCAAAACTAAGTCTGACATTAATAATTTTAAGAAAGGCCCTAGCCAGTTTGGCTAAGTGGATAGAGTGTTGGCCTGCGGACTGAAGGGTCCCAGGTTCCATTCCGGTCAAGGGCACATGCCCAGGTTGTGCCTTTATCCCCAGTGCGGGTGTGCAGGAGGCAACTGAGTCTCATCATTGATGTTTCTATCTCTCTTTCCCTCTCCTTTCCTCTATGAAATCAATAAAAATATATTTTTAAATAATAATTTTAAGGACATAAAAATGAATTTTATTCACTATTAATGTGAGTAAAATTTTTAAAATTAGCTTAGAAAACAAGTTTTCCTTTCTATTTTGCTCTTTTTTTCCTTTGTTTACTATTTTATTTAAAAAATTAAAGCCAGGCAATAATAACACTTGCATATTGTAGAATTCAGGCACTGTGATAAATGAAAATTTTGGGGCGTATAAGTGACTTCTTGATCCCTGATGAATAGCTTTTTCATTTTCATTTTAAAAGACCCATTCTACATATGGAAATACACATTTTCACATATGCAAAGAAAGCATAACATAACATAAAAGATTGTTCCTGCTACATGTTAGAAATACCTACACATGAATGGGCAGATGTGATTTTTTTGCATGTAGAATCCAATTCTCCTTTTGGGTCTAGTTTCTCCACACACACACAAAAAAACACACACACACACAAAATGTTCTCCCCATTAATATATGTGTCAAATTCACAATGGCCCAAATTCTTTGATGTACCTCCATTGAGTAGTGGGACCTGTTCCCCTCCCCCTTGTGTCTAGGCTGGCCTCTGACTACTTTAGCAAGAGCATTGCATAGTGATGCTATGTGAGTTCCTGGGTTGGCGGTTCTTGTAATCCTGAGATTCCATGTTACATATCCAATTATACTTCAGGAGAAGCCATGGAGAGAGATGCTAAGACAATGTGAAAAAGGAAAAGAACCCAGCCAAGACAGTCTGCCAGACATCTCCAAGTTGGCAGGCAAGGTGAGTAACCCTGTCGTGGAATCCTGAATTAGCCCAACCATAAGTGGAATACCACTGAGTGACCCAGTCAACCAGACACCTCAGACTTGGTGTCATGTGATGGCACTAGGCTCTTGTTCAAACACTCCGTTCACAAATTTCTCATTAAACCTTACTATCTGGTCTTTAGGCCTCTATCCTAAATCAATTTCGATTCTATCTTCTCAGAACACAGTTTTTATTATTTCCTCCATCCGCTAAAAAATATTCAGTGGTTTCTTTTCCACCTGCCCTAAAAGACACCTTTCAAATCCCCAAACATGGAATCATCCTCTATTTAAATGTATTTCTTTCTTTAGCCTATTCAATTCCTGCTTCTTTTTTAATAACCCAATTTAAATGTAATTTATTAAATAAAGCTTTACTCAACACTCCAGGCAATTCATCACTCCTTCCTGAGGGTTCTTGAAACACAGTGTGCCTATATACTGAGATTATCCTGAGAATAAAATATTATGCATGTAGAAGAATTCAGGGAAAAAAATGTGTAGTGTATGCATATAATCAGAAGCAAATCTCTTGTCACTAATGAGGCAGAGGAAGCAAGTGGCAATTTTGTTTTCAGAGGCACTGCATGGGGAGCAGACCCTAAGCAAGGTCTGAGGAGAGGCAGAGCAGCACTGTCCAACTTGGAGTCCCCTGGCCATGGCTGTCCCATAGAAACAATGTGAGCCACTAACATAAGCCATGTAAGTGATTTAAATTTTTCTAGTAGCCACACATAAAAAGTAAAAATAAGTGAAATTACATATGATATTTACCTAACTCAGCCAAAACATTATCATTGCGACACGGACAAATTTTGACATCTTTTACATTCCTTATTTCATATTAGGTCTTTGAAATCTGGTGTCTATTTTATCCTTATTGCACAACTCACTCCTGACTAGCACATTTCAAGTGCTCAAGGGCACCAGGCTATGGTCACTGTGTTTGACAGTGCAGCTCCAGGCTGTGCAGGCAGAAGAGTGAAGATATGCATGCAATATTTCATTTGTTTAACAAGTTCCTCCTCCAGTGAATGCCACCTTCTACTGCTTGTGAGCATGCCTCCCCTGCATTTTAAAATGTTCCCGGGTTGTAAAATCAGTTTAATACATTTCCAGATTCACTGAATGCATTTCATTGTCTTCTAACCACATTAATTTCCCACAGCAAGCAGAATCAGTTTGTTTTGAAAAGCTCAAGTGTGCAGAATACACAATTTAAGCTTCAAAGATACCTCCTACAGTAGCCCCTAGTCACACATGACTATTTAAATTGGTTAAAATAAAAGAAATTGCCAAAACCGGTTTGGCTCAGTGGATAGAGCGTCGGCCTGCAGACTGAAAGGTCCCAGGTTCGATTCCGGTCAAGGGCATGTACCTGGGTTGTGGGCACATCCCCAGTAGGAGATGTGCAGGAGGCAGCTGATCGATGTTTCTCTCTCATCGATGTTTCTAACTCTCTATCTCTCTCCCTTCCTCTCTGTAAAAAATTAATAAAATATATTTTAAAAAAATAAAAAATAAAAAAATAAAAGAAAATAAAAGAAAATAAAAGAAATTAAAAGTTTAGCTTGTCAATTACCTAGCCTTATGCCAATGTTTAATAGCCGAATGTGACTAGTAGCACCTCTATTGGGCAGTGCAGACTAGGCTGATTTTGTCATCTCGGAAAGTTCTACTGGATATACCTGCTTTAGACAGTGATAGCATAAAATTATCTATGGGACAGTAAATTTAAGGACCAGTAAGTTTTCTTTTCTGGCCTATATTTACATTTTTTAATTTTTGAAAGGAGAATAAACACATTAATGCATTTTCAATAGCATCTCTAAAAGAAAGAATTGGCTTATATAACACTAGAAGCCTGATGCACGAAATTCATGCAGGGGGCTCGGCTCTTACAGCCTCTCGCAGCCCTGGCTTTGTCCAGAAGGTCGTTCTGCTTTTCGGTCTAATTAGCATATTAGCTCTTTAGTATATAGGATGGCCTTTTCTGGCCTGCCCTGTAATATTCTTTTAGTGTTGTCAGACATTTAATTAATTAATTTGTAAATAATATTGAGAACTTTGCCCTCAAACTGCAATGAAACTGCCAAGTCTTTTAGCTTTACAATTAAAAATTATTTTTTATGAATCCAGAATAAAGCAGTAGGTGAGAAGCTGCAATGGGTCGATATCTTGAAGTTACTTTTTATTCTCCTGCATTTAGCTTGATTTTAATTGGTATGAACATGCTTTCATTGCCTTTTTTACTGATTCCATAAAACCATTAGCAAAACTCTACCCAAGATCTATTAGAAAGCATTTGTAATTGCTTTTGTTACCTTGTCTTCTAATGATAGAGCTTCCTTGCAGTCTAATTGTTAGGGTATTCTTTTTTGACCACGTTTAAATTCAATATTAGGTGTCACTGTGATTGACACATGAGACCATTTTAAAATAATATAGGACTCCTTAGAACGGGAACCCACTGTGGGCATGTAGATCCTGCCAGGTTCAAAAGGACTGTTTTTCTATATATGGAAACATTGTAAATGAGAAATTTATTTAGTTATCAGTAATTTTTGTGGCCTGATCACTTCCTTTATTACAACCCTGAAATAATTTCTAAGGTGTCTCCTATTAACTTTTTCCCCTGTTAAATGACATCCCTTTCCTTATAACCAATTTTTTTTACCTCATATCCAAATAGACTATGACTATCTGCACTACCAGTAAAGTCTTTGAAAAACCTACGACGTAAGGACTGACCAGTAGAAAAGCAGTTATTATAACTATTTCAATTGATAATGATAAAAAGAAAAGATTTAAACCGCAATTTACGATTCATGTCTATCAATTTAATGACCAATGAAATTTTTACATATATGGATGCTCTATAAGTAGTTTTATCAGGTAGATACACATTTTCCTCTATCTCTTTAATTTTACATATACAGATAGTTATGATAAAGTAAAAAAAAAAAACACAAATAAACCATGTAAGACTTAACAAATTTAAGAAGCTGTGACCAAAATAGTGGTACTAATCAGAACCAGTGGCGAGCAAAAAATCCACACACAAAAATGGTTCCAACAGAGTGTTATCGAATGACACTTTAATAAGCGTCCTGTGGGACAACTGGCTATGTGGACTCAACTATCTGACTCCTGGAATATAATCAAGATGGCCTGCTGAGTAGAATGAGATGCAACAAAAGCATAAATGAATCAATGTAAATGCAGAAAAGCACACTGAGAAGAGACTAAATAAATGGGCATGGAGTGGAGATGAGTACTCCGGTTAGGATAGTCCCATTAGTATTACTTCGTGTTCAGGAAGGGGCCCAGCACAATGCAGGTCTCCATGGATGTGAGTCACCTTGAGGTTCTAATCTGACTTGCGTCACAATCAGTAATAATTTGAGCATTAATTCAGAAGTACATATAAAGTGTATATAAAGTTGATTGGCTTGAGACAATGGTTTTTCTGTTAAGAATTATAAATATTACCCTAACTCAAGTAATTGTATAAATACAGTTAAATAAATCTAAGAGTATATAAAATAAGTAGAAAATAATAAAATTTATAATATGTACCAATAAAATAATGACTTGATACTATGTGGAATGTAAGAATAATAGGAAGTTTTTTTCATCACTAAAATAATATGTGTGTGCTTTCTGCATGTTTGAAAGGTGTGGTTTGAAACCTTTTTAAAAAGTCATGCAAGTCCAGTCAGCGTGGCTCAGTGATTGAGCATTGACCTATAAACCAGGAGGTCACAGTTCGATCTCCCTCTCCTTTCCTCTCTGAAATCAATAAAAATATATATTTTATAAAGTCATGCAAAACTCTAAATTTGTTAAAATGTTCAAGTCAGTCATTCTCAGTTTTAATTGCATGTTGCAATCACTTGGGAAAGTTGTAAAAACTCTAACACATGAACAAATTAAATCAGAATCGCTGGAATTGAGTGACAGGCGCTTTTTTTTTTCCTTTTTTTACAACTTCTCATATATTTTTACTGAAAAATCATGAATGAAAACATTTTATTTAGAGTGACTTAACCATTTATGCTTGGAACACATTTTTAAACGTTGAATAGTATTTGATTTCTAAAATGTACACTAAATTGAATGTTGATGAGTGGCAATATTAAATATTTTAAAATTAATAGAGTGAGCATTAAACAAAGTATAGATAGTAGGGAGTATTCTCTACAAATAAAAAGCCTTTTAGTTGACTAAGAAACCTATCCGCATGCCCAGGACACAATCAAAAGTCTACCCATCTGTTGGGGGGTACTTACTCCTGAATCCTGCTTGACTACACCAACTATGGGGCCTCAGTTCCCCTGCCAGGAACTGCACCTTTATGGACGCCGCGTAGTAGATGGAGAAGACAATATGAGCAGTCATGGGTGTGTAGGAGAGTCTTTATTGCAGACCCATTGCTCCCGAGGAGCCATCAGACAAAACAGTTCTCCAAAGTAGCTTCACAAGCAGCTGTAAACATAGAAGCCATGTACACACAGTAGCCCGACTAAGTAGCCACACAAAGCAGCCCTTACTAATATAGTAGCAAACACAGGAGCCACACCAAGCAGCCGCACCCTAGGCAAAAGCAGCTTCAGCAAACACAGGAGCCATCATATAAAGCAGTACAACACTGGCTGGTCAACAACACAACTTTATGTCAACATAGACAAAAGAAGCTTCTTGCCAAAATAGTGACATCAGTACTTGGGCTACAGACAGGCACACCTGCACAGTGTATACAGTGCAATTGTTGCATCCTTGCTTTTGCACCTGCGTATGACAAATTGGCCTTGAGCATCCAGAGTACTCTGGACAGGGCCCCCACACTCCAATTGGCCTTGAACATCTGGCATACTTTGATTAGGGCTCCCACACTATCTTAATCAAAGATGCTTCCAATCAAGATGTAAAAGCCCTAAAAGCAAAATTATGAGACTGAATTTTACAATATTTAAAATCACATGGCCTGCACAGTGTGATAGGTAGGGATGGATGGATGGATGGATAGATAGATAGATAGATAGAGATAGAGAGTATGCAAATTATTTTACATAAGAGATGAAATAAAAGTGGTTAATATTGAGTGATAGATGAAGAGTACTAGTTAGATGAAGAGAGCTTCCAGTGACGATATAAAAATAAACAACATTCACTTTTATACCAAGCTATAATCATGTTATTAATTTAAAGTGCTAATATATTCGGGGCAGGGAAATTTCAAACTGACTTAAGTATTTTTAGAGGATAGAGTATGATGAAACAGATGCGTGTACCTACTTGTGTGCTAATGATTACACGAACAGATGTGTCTGTGTTTGTAAAATGAGAAATTTTAGAATTCCTTTCCAATACATGGGCACAATCCACATGACACCAGGTATTTGGTGAAAAACCAAAAGGAGTGAAGAATCAGCTGGATGAGAAGATAATAAAATAGTAATAATAGTAGTAGTACCAATAGCATTTGTTGTACTATATTTCAGCCATTAAATGGTATATAAGTTGTTTTCAGAAATGGGATGTTTGTATTAGGACAACTAAGAAAGAGATTACAAATGACAATGACCAGGGTCAATTTCAAAGTATACTGGACAACAATTCAGGAGACAAACAATTTAATTATGTAATAAGAGGACTAAGTTAACTGAGAATAAACCTAAAACTAACAGGAAAAGATCAAGTTTCTCCAGGGATCTAAGAAGGTGTGTGTGTGTGTGAGAGAGAGAGAGAGAGAGAGAAGCAAGAGGCAGAGATAGAAATATGGTGTTACAACAACAACAAAAAGGAAACTGCAAAATAAAATAATGAAGATGTCTAAAAGTTTTTATTTTATTCTTTAAACCTGAGCCAGTTTGGCTCAGTGGGAAGAGCATCGGCCTGTGGACTGAAGGGTCCCAGGTTCTATTCCAGTCAAGGGCATATGCCTGGATTGTGGGCTCTGTCCCCAGTGTGGGGCATGCAGGAGGCAGGCAATCAATGATTCTCTCTCATCATTGATGTTTCTGTCTCTCTCTCCTTCTTCCTTCCTCTCTGAAATCAATAAAAATATATTTTTAAAAAGAGAGTCTTTATTTTATCCTTTAAACCTGGGCCAAGTTAAGTAAGAAGAGACTGTGTGAAATAAATAATGTTCACCTGACATATGAACACTTTGTACCTGAAACAATCCTGTTGTGGAATAAAGATAAATGTGTACTGAACAAGATTCTAAATGTTGTGCTATAGAATTTATTTTACTTTATAGAAATGTGTTGGAAGAATTGAAGATAAAAATATTTTAAATTTATGCAGTCAGTTGTTAAACCAAAATAAGTACTAATAAAACTCTGTGCTTTTAGCTTTGCTTTTTCTAAGGATAAAATGTTTTGAAGACCTTGAATATATTTTATATTCTACATTTTTATATTCGGGAAAATAAGTTATTCCAATCAGATATTGGTGAGAAGCTCTGGCTGCTTCAGGGTATCCTGTTTTCTGCTAGGTAATTTCTACTTTATTTGCCTTGTCTTTATGAAATATTTAACAGATGCATCATAAATATTCTCAGTTGCTCAGTCGCAAGTTTAGTAAATTTCCAAGCAGCTGGAGTAATCTCACTATTTGAAAAGAGGGACTGTATCAATGGCATGGATGTCAATAACAAATCTATCACTTGTCGTATTTTACCAAACCTGATAACATTTATGAAAGACAAGAATCTTAATTCCTTAGCGTTTCTGACATGAAGCTGAAGATATTTAGAAGAAATGAAGAATGAGAATTTCAGAACATACCAGATTACCTTCCTATCTAGCAAAGCAGAGAGAGGTTAAAAGTATTTGGATTATTTGAACCACAGGACAGAAATATATTTTAACTCATCAAGATTAACTTTTTAAGTATTTACCTAAGCGAATAAGCCTTTAAATTAAATTTATTATAACATGTTCCTGTCATAATGTGATAAGATTTCATTTATTACAACATGTAAGAACTCTGATTTTGCTACTACTTTGCATCAGGATCAGTGAGTAGCAGAGAGAGCTTTTGCACTGTGTTGGTTAGATTTCTTTAACCTGGGCTCTTCAGGGACTCCAGCACATCCTGGTTGTGTGAAGCTGAGGAATGTTACAATTTCTCACTGCAATTCACATCGCTCCTCCCCTCTAGCCAAATCTATCAATTTGGCTCTCAGTTTTAAAATGAGACGTGGGGAAAATCCCCTGAGCGTTTGCTTCTCCTCTTTTTCCATCCCCCCACTACATCATCAGATGCTGCTTATTGCTATCAAAAGACCCAAGAGGAATGAGTTCTTAAACACCAGTTGTTAAAATATGACAATTTCATAGCCCTAAGAAATTTTACCATCCAAATATGTCACCTCTATGTAATTATATGTGATACACAGATCAGTATAACCCTAATCCAGGCAAAGTTGTAAAGGCATATTATATAATATCAATTAGCATGAGTAATATCTTAACTAAGCTGAGTGCTTGTCTGAACAAGAATAACCACACACACCTTAATTATATACCTTTTTGTGTAGCTCAGCAAAACTGGAAAGTAAGAGAATCACTGCGGAAAGTCCAAATGTTGAAATGACTGATGATTATATAAACTAATTTTTCTTTTAGTGTCAGAAAGCCGGTGAACCATTAACAGTAATAAAATCTATACTAATAAAAGGGTAATATGCTAATTAGACCAGAGTCTTCCGGACATCCTTTTGGACAAAGCTGCAGTGACTGCAAGGGCAGCTGCGAGGGCCCAGGTTCAGGCAGCCGCGGAGGCCAGCAGTGGCAGCAGCAGGGTGATAGGGGTGGTGCCTTCCCCTGATCCTCCAGATCGCCTCCCACAGAGGGAGGCCAGACTGTGGCTTAGGCCAGGGGCTGAGGCAGAGGTGGTTAGGGGCGATCAGGCCGGAAGGGAAACAAGTTCGGGTCGATCAGGCCAGCAGAGGGGCAAGGTAGGGGCGATCAGGCCGGCAGGGGGGCAAGTTAGGGGCAATCAGGCCAGCAGGGGGTCAAGTTAGGGGTGACCAGGCGGGCAAGGTAGAGGCAGTTAGGGGTGATCAGGCATTCAGGAAAAGGGATAGGGGCAATTAGGAAGGCAGGCAGGCGAGTGGTTAGGAGCCAGTGGTCCTGGATTGTGAGAGGGATGTCCAACTGCCAGTTTAACTGCAGAGTGGTCCCAGATTGGAGAGGGTGCAGGCTGGGCTGAGGGACCGCCACCCCCTCCCCCTGCCGTGCACAAATTTCGTGCACCAGGCCTCTAGTATATTAATAATAAAGTCCATGATATGAACGATAATAAAAAGTTTAATTCAATAGCTCCTCACATCACTTTTTATGAAATGCTAATTGAGGGGAAAAAAATCACAGCTTGAAAATAAAAGCTCCTTGTTTTGATTGTAGTTTAAGGTAGACTCTTTAATTATATATAATCATGATTCTCGGATATACTCACATTTGACAGTGAGATATTTCACTACAATTTAAAGGTTGCAATATTTATTTATTCCTGGGCTGTCATTTAAAAAAATAATCCAGAGGTATATTTATCCTTTGATTTTTATCTTAATTTATTCTGTAATTTTTCTCTTTCTGAATTAAAAGGTTAATTTTGGTTGCCTAGATGACACACATTTCTCCTAATTTAAAGTCACCTGAAATATATGACAGATAATGATAGATGTTTTGATTAAGCCTAAAAAAATCAGATAAATAAAGGCCTGCTGTAGCCTCATTAGGAAACAAAGTCAATTCAGGGGATCTATTTACATGTGTTTGGGGTAGGAAGTAACATGAAATTTGTCCTTCAAGGCTCTTGCTTGTCCTTTGTCATGGGAGCAGAGAAGGACTACCAGATGTTTAAGAGGTAATAAAGGAAAACTGATATTGAGGTATTGATAGTTATTCTCAGTGCACAGCTTAGTTGAAGAAAGGCAGATAAAAGACAAAGATGATTACATATAAATATTCTACAAAAAAG
>NW_005873706.1:0-20871 GCF_000147115.1 Myotis lucifugus | reverse complement strand
GGTAGGCGTTTTCATAAAACTTCAAGGTAAGGAGAGAAATGAACAGTGAAGTTCTTGTCTTACATGTGCTCACACAGTCCCCTAAAATGGTCAACGAGCCCCATCAAGGAAAGTGAACTCCCTGATTCAAAAGCAGACTATTTTATGTTCTGAACTTTTTAAAATTATGGTAATGTTCTTCTTTATATTAACTCTGTCATCTGCTCTCTCATAACTTCATCCTTTCATCTCCCTTGGACCAAACAGAAAACACTGAATGATTTTGCCACTTCACTACCTTCTAACTTTTTGAGGACAGCTGGCATTGGCTTGCCACACCTTCTCCTTTCCAGATTAGTCTTTAATCCCTTCACCTGTTATTCCCATGTCTTAATCTAGAGTCCTGGGCTGTTAAGGTCCTTCTTCCTTGATTCTGTTCTAAATTGTCCATATCACTCTCAGATTGGTGACATCTAACACAGTGCTTTAGGAAAGACTGAATGAGGGCAATCGCTTACCTTTCTCTTGATGGTATACTTCTATCAGATGTGCTAAACTTAGGATTTCACCCAGTTCTTCAAAAGAAGGGGAAATGAACGGAGTTGATTCTGGAAAGTGTGTAAAGCAATAACCTCGTCAAGCAATGCTCTAGGAAAAAGAAAACTATGGGCCTAGATTTTTCATTTAGTGTATTGTAGCATCTTTGGGATATGCCATTTTTAATAATAATATTTACCCATGGTCTATCTATGAGACAGAAATTGTGTGAAAATAACAGTGCTTGACTTTTCATAAGTTCTGAGTGATAACTCCTGAGCTACCAGATATTGAGGTTTCTTTTAAATGTCTTAAAAATAAACGATAAGATATTGTAGAATATTTTTTTACGAGTGATTCTTTGAAGTGGATAATTAGCCCGGAAAGAGTACATGTGTGTGGTTTGTTTTGGGGTGTTTTGGTTTTTTTAGCAGCCTCCCCAGCCTCCCTCCTCCTTACTGCTGACTTGATGGAGTCACGTTTCTGTGAATTCTTGCAGGTTGTCTTGAAAGGTTTACTACTTCCCTCCTCCACTGAAGGAGTGAAGTACCCACTCCAGATCCAGATGAGTTTGTGTAACACTAGAAGAAAGTAAAGTAATAGAGAATAGAGTAGGTTTCCCTCAAAAAAATTTCTTTGATTAAAAACTGTATCCATGTAGTGGAAGCTTTATTTACACTTTAGACTTCTCTGGAGAAATTACTGCTAGAATAGGCAAAGCAATGTGTGATAGGGCGTATGTGAAGGTGGGAGACTACTTTGGAGTCCCTTGTGTCATTTCCTAAAAAGCACGTGATTGGGAACCTGTATAGGAGAATAGCACCAAAAATTATGACATACAAAGAAACTACTGTCAAAAATAACACTGCCCCTCAGCCATTAACTAAATTAAAAAAGGAGGACAAAAATCTTAAAGATGAATTTTAAATAAAGGCCAACTAATTATAGCAGAGAATGTGCTGGATAAGAGTGAGTACATGTAATTATATAGTAATTATGTTGAAAATATAATCACATGCCACCTAAACATTTGCTGTGGGATGAATCCATCCCCTTCTGATCCCAAAGACCTACACGGACTTTGTAAGACATGTGAGATGGTTCCCTCGTCTTAGCAGGGTGACCTCTTCCAGGCCAATTAAAAGGTGCTGCTTTGAGGGTATTGGAACCCATGCTCAAAGGGATAAAAGGAAATTGAAACTTCTATGAAAAGGAGCTAATGATGCCTGGAGCAGTTGGGATTAAAAAGAACAAAGTCATTTTTAAAAAGATCCCCAAATCAAAGCGATGCTTCTCTCATCAAACACTAAGAGAAAGCAAAATGATTTTTAATGAAAAATCAGGCAATGGCATCAGCCTTTTGCCTAGAACTTGGGACTTTACTCAAAACCAGTGAGAAGTCTGGAGCAAAGTCCTTTGATCTTTTGGGGGTAAATGTGTTACAGAAATTTGAGTTTATGTCATAAAAGATAAGCTAGCTTTTCGCCCAAATTAGATAAAAACAATCCAGAAAGATATTGAAATCGTGTATATCTAGGACTGATTTATAACTAATTTCTCATTTGATATAAAATTGTCCCTGGGTTAAAATCTAGCATTTTAAAAATTTGAGATACAGTTGACATATAGCATTGTACTAGTTTTAGGTGTACAAGAGTGACTTGATATATGTTTATGTCATGAAATGATAACCATAATAATAAGTTTAGTTACCATCCATCACCATACATACTTTTAAAATTTTTTATTGTGAATAGTTTTTTTAAGATGTACTCTTTAAACAACTTTCAAATATACTACACAGTGTTGTTAATTATAGTCACTATGCTGTACATTACATCCCAGGATTTAGTTATCTTACAACTTTGGAAGTTTGTACGTTTTATCACCTTCACCCTCTTCGCCCACCATTCCTTCCCACCCTCAGTCTCTGGCAACCACCAATCTGTTCTCTGAATCTATGAGCTCGGTTTGGGATTTTTTTTTTTAGATTCCAAATATAAGTAGGAACATGCAATATTTGTCTTTCTCTGTCTGGCTTTTTTTTTTTTTCATTAGCATAATGTCCTCAGGTCTATCCATGTGTTCACAATGGCAGGATTGCCTTCTTTTTATGCCCAACTAGTATTCCAGTGTGTGTGTGTGTGTGTGTGTGTGTGTGTGTGTGTGTGATCTTCCTTACCCATTCATCGGTTGGTAGACACAGGTTATTTCCATGTCTTGGCTATTGTAAATAATGCTGCAATGGACATGGGGGTGCAGATGTCTTTTCAAGATAATGATTTCATTTCCTTTGAATAAATACCCAGAGGTGGAATTGTTGGATCATGTGGTAGTTCTATTTTTAATTTTTTGAGGAACCTCCGTACTGTTTTCCATAGTGACTGTACCAATTTACAATCCCACTAACAGTGCACAACAGTTCCCTTTTCTTCACATCCTTGCCAACACTTGTTATTTCTTGTCTTTCTTATAACAGCCATTCTAACAGATGTGAGGTGATAGTCCAGTATTTCATTTGCATTTCCCTGATGATTGTGATGTTGAGCACTTTTTCATGTACCTCTTGTCATTTGTATACCTTCTTTGCTTATCCATGGAAAATAATGCTTATCCAGGTCCTCTGTCAATTTTTAAATCAGATTGCTCATTTTTGTCCCCCTCCCCCCATATTGAGTTACATGAGTTCTTTATATATTTTGCATGTGGCTGCCCACTTTTCTCATCAACATTTATTGAAGAGACTATCCTTTTCTCATGGTATATTTTTGACTCCTTTGTCATAAAATAATTGATCATTATATGTATGAGTTTATTTCTGGGCTCTTTACTCTGTTCCATTGATCTATGTGTCAGTTTTTATGCTAATGCTACACTGTTTTGATTACTATAGCTTTATAATATAGTTTGAAATCTGGAAGTGGATGCCTTAAGCTTTTTTCTTTTCAAGATTGTTTTGGCTATTCGGGGTCTTTTGTGTTCCATACAAATTTTAGAATTGTTTGTTCTATTTCTGTAAAGAATCATATTGGAATTTTTATAGAGATCGCATTGATTCTGTAGATCAAGCATGTCAAACTCGCGGCCTGCGGGCCACATGCAGGCAACAACAAATATTTTTGCGGCCCAGCCAATATAACAGTATGTAAGAAATGTTTTAATAAAATTTTGTAAATTAATTTTTCCAATATCCTATTGTACATAATTATTAATAACAAACTACAATGTTCGCTAATGACTAATTACTATAATCATGTTGCATTCATTTCCCTTATGCACCTTACACACAAGTGCACCATTTCTCTCCACTAATACTAGCAGCGAATATTTTAGCAGCCCATTGCCACTCATTAGTCTTGGACTGACTTGTTTGGTGTGCACAACAGGAAATATTTCGCTTTCAGAGAACAAGAAAAAATAGGTTTATTTGCGTTACACTTATTAATTTGTGCAGTTATTCAGTGTCTGGTAAGTTAATGTTCAAGAAAAAATATTAATTTTTATTACAATGTTCTATTATTTTATATTAACAATTACTCATTCATTTCAGCCCTTTGTATTCAGCATGTCTCAAATGAAATAAACCTATGTTTCTATGAAAATTGAAGCTTTTGTTTTTTGCGGCCCACATCAACTTAAACCTTGTTTATTTGGCCTGTGTTAGCCTTTGAGTTTGACATGCTTGCTGTAGATTGCTTTGGATAGTGTGGACATTTTAACAATATTAATCCTTCCAATCCATGAGCACACAACATCTGTCCATTTATTGGTATTGCCCAGTATCTTTCATCAATGTCTTCCAGTTTTCAGTGCCCAGGTCTTTCACCCCCTTGGTTAAATTTATTCTTAGGTATTTTATTCTTTTGTAAGTGGAACTGTTTTATTCAATTGTAAGTGGAACTGTTTTCTTAATTTCTAAAATGTAGCATTTTGATGATGTGTGATGCACACAGTGACTATTAGGTGATTGCTGTGATGTTAATTAGTATAACCTTGTTAGGTTGCTTACTCCTTAATACAGTTTATAATCACCATTTGTATTAGCTCAGTCTACCTTAACAGTAGGCCACAAACTGGGTGGCTTAAGCAACAGAAATTTATTTTTCCACAGTTCTGGAGGCTGGGAAGTCCAAGATCAAGACTCCAGCAAGTTTCAATTTCTGGTGAGAACTCGCTTCCTGGCTTACAGTGGCTGTCTTCTCATTATGACCTCACATGGCTTTTTGTGGGTGCATGTAAAAGTGTGCAGAGAGAGACAGAAGATGAGCTTTCAGGTATTTCTTAAAAGGGACACAAAGTCGTTTAAATCAGGGTCCCACCCTTATGACCTCGTTTAATCTTAATTAATTCTGTAGAGGCCTCCATCTCCAACTATAGTCACACTGGGAGTTAGGGCTGCAACATATACATTTGGGGGGAACATAAACATTCAGTCTATAACACCATCCAATAATAAGGTAGAAGTTAGGGAACTCCTGGGCTTAGAAAGGGATGAGGTTTCGTGCTGCGCCTGCACACCAATGGGCAATGCCTTTGTCATAGAGAATAGTTGAGTCGGTGGCTGACAAGCCATCAGGAAACCTAGGAGCAGGCTAAGACTGCATTTTTCTTTCTGTTTAAATTGTAATTGAACTAATTGCCCAAGCCAAGGAGCACTACACCCTTGGCACAACTAGCAGCAGCCTCCTCATTACAAATTTGCTTGAACTCTTTTAAAATGTGTTTAATGGCAGTGTAGCCAATGGGAAATTCCCTGTCATAAACCACCACTTTTGAACATTGGTTATCTATCAAGCAAATCAGGACACTGGCAAAGGAAGTTTCACTGTCCAATTTCACTCCCTCTGAACTTCAATCTCACTGTGGTTTCAATGGTGGCTAAAAACATTATTTTAGAATAATGAAGAGGTTTGCCATAATAAGCAGGCTGTTCCTACTTATACTGGGACTCAAAGCTACCTTAAAGGGCTCAGGATGCCTCATCTTGGATATTCTAGGATGAGTTACGTATCCTACGATGAATTAAGTGTTAAATTTACAAAAAGAAAGTATATAGCCACTTCCGTGCCCATGTGTATTAAGCAGAGGCAAATGTATATCCAGTACTGGCAGTCAGCTTTAGTAGTTTAATAATTCAAGCCAGGTAAAGAGAAAGGGGAGTTGCTAAGACAAGAAAGATGGCTCTTCTCAAAAGCAAAAGACATCTGGACTGATAAAAGGGCAGTGAAAGAGGAGCTGAAGATAACCAGGAGAAACTGATCATAAATTTGCCTCAGGGTTCAGACAGGGGGTCACGGAGCTGAATTATAGGCAAGGGTCACTGTGGTGAATTCAGAACTTGTGTCCTGGTTTTGATACCTCTAGGCAGGCTCCTTCACCATGCACCCCATGTCCAAACACTAGGTGGCTGAATATGCATAGAAGGAAATAATTGCCCAATATGAACATGTTATGCATAGTTGATGGGACTTTGAGGCCCCTGAGAAGTAGGTCAGGCAGTGTGTCATGTCAAAGGCAAATGCCTCAGCTGTGTGATGTCAAATGGCTAATTAAAAACTCACCTGGCAGCTTAAAAGTTTTAATCTTTATATTTCTATTATGATTCCAGGAAGGCCTGGCCTCCCTGGAATGAGTTCATGCAGGATAAGAAATACATTTGAATATATATATATATATATTTACACACACACATTTCAACACCATAGCTGATGAACTAATATAGGTTTACCCATATTTTCCAGTTATTCTAGTTGGTTGTTCAGGGATACAGGCCTAGAACAGTTAGATCATGTGTTTGTGTTAGGAGAGAAGTGGGAAGAGAGAGCCGTGCATCATGAATAGGACTTTGCTTTATTTAAAATACAACTATAGGCCCTGGCCAGGTGGCTCAGTTGGTTGGAGCATCATCCAATACACCAAAAGGTTTCGAGTGTGATCCCCAGTCAGGGAGTGTATGGGAGGCAACCAATGAATGTTTCTCTCTCACATCAATGTTTCTCTCTCTCTCTCTCACCCCCTTTCTCTCTAAAAAAATCAATAAAACATATCCTCAGGTGATGATTTTTTTTAAATTTAAAATACAACTATAAAAGTAGAACTGAAGTCCCTTAGATCTGATGCTGTAAAATGAGTTAATATCATGCAGAACTGCTCAGTAAATTTAAACAGTATGCTGTACAACTACATGGTTTATATCAAGCATGATGATCATTTCTGCCACTAGTGCCACTAAGCTGCCAGGGTTCGGAATCCTATATTGAGTCTTCCATGCACCAGACTCTGTTCAAGATCAGGATTTTTCTATCTTGGTTCTTATTACTGTTTTGGGCTGAGTAAGTCTTTGTTGTGGGGGGCTGTCCTGGGCACTGGAGGATGCTTAGCAGCATCCCTGGCCTCTACCCACTAGATACCAGAGACATGCTTCCTCCGCACCCAATTGTGACAACCCGAATGTCTCCAGACATTGTGAAATGTCTCTGGGAGCAAAACTGCCCGGGGCTGAGAACCACCATTCTAGACGCATGCCATTTTGGAGATGGGGTGTGGTGTATGCAAAGAGCATCAGCTGGGGAGTCACTGTCTTCATTCCTTCACTCTCTCTATTTACCAAGTGCTTGCTGTGGGCCAGGCACTGTGCCAGGTGATGGGGATATACGGATGAATAAGATAAGGTTTTTGCCTCAAGGAGAAGAGTCCAGTAAGGGAGAAGCACTTCTTGGGAAATATATTACCAGTCAATGTGGTAAATGCAGCAGAACAGCTATGCCCAGGAGCTAGGAGCACATGATAATGGTCAAAAGAGTAGAGAGCGCCTGACCCTATTTGGAAGTGGAAGATGGAAGCATGGAGGAAGGCTTTGGTGACTTGCCTAGTCTGACCTGAGTCTTAAAAGATAAGTAAGCGGAGGTGAGAACACTGGGCACAGGCATAATCCAGTGTTACATGGGCAACAGGGAAGCACAAGACTCAGAGGTGAAAACAAGCAAAGAATGTGTTGGGTGTTGGGTAGGAAATGGTAAAAGTCTGGAGAGGTAGACAGATGGCCTTGTTTGCTGTTCTAAGGGCTGGTACTTTATTCTAGGAGGTGGGGAGCCATTAAAGGGTTTTAAGTGAGGGAGCGACATGTTTTTGTTTAAACTGATTGCTTTGGTTAGTGAGTAGAGAATGGATTTAAGGGACATAAGAGTGAAAGCAGGGAGACCCACTTAGGAGACCCACTTAGGAAGGCCTGAATTAGGACAATGGAAAGAGGAGAGAGATTTGAGAAATATTTCAGAGATAAAATGTCATGGCCTGGTGACTCTTGGGTATGCGAGATGAAGAAGAGAGAGCATCCAGGATGACTGCCTGTGGCACTTGTTATAAGGTGCCACTCTGGTGTCTAGCATATAGGAAAATCTCAGTGAGGGCAACCATTGTATTATACCAGCATATCAACTTCTTCACCCCATTTTGCAAATGAGAAATTTGAAGCTCAGAGGGGAAAATGGTTAGTTCAAAGTCACACAGACAGTGAGTAGAGAGGCCAAGATTTGAGCTCTATTTGACTGTCTAACTTCCACCCTATGCGACTGCCTGGCTTTGGCTAAGTGTGGACTCAACTTGTGAAAATGAGTTCATTCAAAGGAGTGGATTTGGTTACCCCTGGCTTTTCATGCTTGGTAGGTGCTCAGTATTTACTGAATGGAGGAATGATTGATTTGAATGAAAATTACACCAATATTTACATATCATTTTCATACATTCCAAATTGTTGAGGGGGAAAGAAGTAGCTTACATAGCAGCTTACAGCTAGTATTACCTGCAAATATCACCCACCTGAGCTGCAGTGTTAGTCTCTTTTCAGGTTCAAGGCACCTACAACTGAAGTCTTAAGGCCCCACAGTCCATTGTTCTGCTTCTTTGTTTAAATGTTCAGTTTGTCTCTTCAGACACAGTGCCCAGGACATAAGTATAACAAATACTTGATAAATGATTCAGCAATTTTTATTTTTTTGAGCATCACCATTAAGTTCTGAGCAAATAAGAGGACCTCCAGTCCTATTTTCATTTCTATCTGAAAATATTAAACATGACCAAGACCAAGAATGACTATTGGGCAGGAAAAGGGGATGATAGTCACTGGGCTAAAGGTTGAATCTCATGGGTGTCATTAAAATAAACACCAAGAAATTCCTGTTACTTCTCTCTAGGATTGCTCCCTTAACCTTTCCTTCTCCAAATCTAGACTTCAAAGCTCCTAGAAAAAAACAAGATACAAAGTGTAGGATTAGTTGGCAAATTTATTTATATTTTAAGGAAGTGTCCCAAAAGGCCAGTTAAGCCTCTCACACAACAGTGACAGTTCCCATCGTCAGAAAACGCAAGAATGATTATAGCCTGTGACCTGTGACGGCTCTGCAGGCCCAGAAGAATGGCCAGGGAATGCCACTGGTATTTGTCTCTCAGTATCACCTTCTTTCACTGCTGGGGGGAGAGCTCTGGGCCTGGCTGGAAGAAGAGTCACAGCACTGCAGTTACCAGCAGCTGCGTCTCTGTTACCTGTGTACGTGAGGATTTGTACCAGAGCTGGAAAGGGAGAGACTTTCACAATTTTGTGCTCATGAAATTATAAGATAGCAACTCAGAGCAGGGCCCCCTGCAATGGCCAGTTCTCTCCCCGCTGAATCAGGATTCCTTGGTTTGGGGTCAGGACCTCAGAGTGAGGGTCCATGGGGCGTCCCTCATTCCTTATTCCTGTTGCCCCCACTTGGGTCCTGACAACAAGGCAGCCCGTGGAGGTATTTCTTGTACGTTTGTGGTACCAGAGCTGTCTCACCATTCCCAGAGCAGAGCTTTTCTCACAAGCAGGGCCTGTACTATGCTTCTCTTTAGAATCTACTATGGGCAATAGGTTATTAATATTATAGTTCACACTCAGTTCAATTTAAAAGAAATAGATTATTCCTTTAAAACACACACACACACACACACTTGCCCTAGCTGGTTTGGCTCAGTGGATAGAGTGTCAGGCTGTGGACCAAAGGGTCCCGGGTTCGATTCTGGTCTGGGGCACGTACCTTGGTTACAGGCTCCTCCCAGGCCCGGGCCACTGGTCAGGGCTTGTGCAGGAGGCAACCAATCAATGTATTTCTCTCACATCAATGTTTCTCTCTGTCTTTCCCTCTCTCTTCCACTCTCCCTAAAAATCAATGGAAAAATATCCTAGGGTGAAGATTAACAGAAAAGGAACACATAAAAAAAAACACTCTTTTTTAGGCTGTAGCCTGGTAACTCAGTTGGTTAGAGTGTCATCCCAATACACCAAGGTTGTGGGTTCGATCCCAGTCAGGGCACATGCAAGAAACAGCCAATGAATGCATAAATCAGTGGAACAACAGATCTAGTTTCTCTCTCTCTCTCTCTCTCTCTCTCTCTCTCTCTCTCTCCCTCTCTCTCCTTTAAGTTTAAATTACAGTACCATATATTTCTCCTCTTTATGTCTAAGTACTGGAGATTCCTCCAGATAAATCACCCTTGATCTATATTCCCTTTGCCTGCCACATTTTATCCATCTTCAGATCTCACTGTAGAGGTTACTTCTGACCTCTCCCTTCGTTGCATAGCACCCAGCAAGCGCTCTCCTCACTCTGAATTGTACCAGAAATGTCAGACCTTAGCGTTTCTTTGGGGCAAGATGGCACCATGTTCATTGTAGTGTCTCCGGTGAGGGCCACACAGTGAGCAGTCAAAGAATGCTTGGACCGCATTGGCCGGAGCGTATTGGAAAGTGCAGCGGCCCCGTCTGCAGGAACCCCTCCCAATAAGTCACTTACCAGCTGTGGAACTGGAAACATCTCTTCGTGTTGCCAAACCCCAGTTTCCCCATACAAAAAATGGAAATAATAACACATCTTAAAGAGCTGTGGAAAGTCTGACACAGTTTCTAGCACATAGTGGGTGCTTAATAAATATATTTATTCCTTTGATCTTTATATTAGGTTGAGGGTTAGAAGTTCCTTCCAAAATATTTATGCTGAATGGCAGGGATATAGCTCAGGATAAAGCATTTGACTGCAAAATGTTTATATTTGGCCACTGAATGGGTGAGAGGTCTCACTCTGAGTAGCAGCATGTGTATTTTTTTTGTCATCTTTTCCCCTGATAAAGTGACACACACATTAATTTGTAGCTACCCACTCTGTTCAAAGCTATTTGCCTTCATTTGAATGATTTGCCTTAACCTAACCTGAATGTGCCTGCTCATTACTAGCTCTAACAATTAAACATGGACTGTTAATTACCATTCCACTTAAAACAGTTGCCTTTTGGTTCCAGGTATGCGCGGCCCTGTTCGAGAAGCCAAATAGCGAGTGTGCTACTGTTCAAGGTCCCCTAGGGGTTGGGATTCGCTTTCTGTGGAGCAACAGTGACATCCATTGGCCTGTTGTGCTCACTAGGAAACCGGCTTCTCGGCTCTGTGACTGTTGGGTTTCCTGATACAGAAACGCAAAGACAACAAACTGTCTTGGTCTCAACAAATAAGTCAACGCGAGGGGTGAGCTAGCTTTGACTTATCGGGAGGGGTCCCTGCAGACGGGGCCGCTTTCAGGACCCTCCCACGGACACACATCCTCAGATCAGTGCCAGCCGGGTCTTCCCTTGCGGTCAGTCCTGGAATTGGTCCTCCCTTTGTGAGTTCAGTAAATTACAGGGCTGCGGGGAAACCATCAGTTTGGGATTTAGATATGCTATTGAGTGCGTACACCCGGGCAAATCACTTCCTCTCTGAACCTTTTCCAGGAAGGGAGGCTGCTGACCATACCTGTTTTGCAGTTACAAGAGCTTTTCCATACCGTTTATAATAAATTTCCACAATCCCACGACAATTGTGAAAATCGGGAAAGCATGAATTACCTCTGCCTAGCTTCCTCCAGACTGTGAGGATGGGAAGCTGAGCACCAAATTACAGGTGTCCACACCTCAAGCCTTGGTCACATATGCTTAGTGCCTGGGATGGAATTAACCAGGCCACTGCTCTGGGGGAGAGGTGAGAACTCTCGAGAGAGGTTCTAGAGATAGAAAATCAAAGGAGAGGTTATGGGGCTGGATATGAGATTGAGCATCCACTGTTCTGACTTGTTTCACCACAGATTAGTTCTGCCTATTCCAGACCTTCCTATAAATGCAATAACACAGTATGTACTCTTTTGTGTTGGTATTTTTTTACTCAGCATGTTTTTGAACTTCTTCCCTGTTGTTGCATAAATTAGTAGTTCATTGCTTATCCATTCTCAAGTTGATAGACATTTGGACTCTGACCAGTTTGGGGCTTTTATGCATAAAGCTACTATGAATGTTAGTGTACAAGACTTTTTGTAGACATATGTTTTTATTTCTCTCGGTATAGACCTAGGAGTGAACTGCCAGATCATAGGGTAGATAGATGTACATTTGACTTATAAGAAAGTTTCATACCATTTTCCAAAGTGGTTGTACCGTTTTACAGTCCAGTCCCAGTTGCTTCACAACATTCTCAACATTTGGAGTTGGCAGTTGAATTAGTTTTCTAGGTCTGTGTTACAAATGGCCACAAGCAGCGTCTTAAAGCAGCACTGGTGTGTTAGCTCACAGTTCTCCAGGTCAGAAGTCCTGTATGATTCAGTTGAGTTCTCTGCTCAAGGTCTCTGGAGGCTGACCAGAATGCTGGCTGGGCCGGGTCCATATGTGGAGGCTCTGGGAAGACTCCACTTCCAAGTTTATTCAGGTAATTGGTAGAATTTCATTTCTGCGGTTTCCTTACTGGCTGTCACTGGGGCACCTCTCTGCTCCTAGAGCAGTGACGGCGAACCTGTGACACGCATGTCAGAGGTGACACGCGAACTCATTTTTTTGGTTGATTTTTCTTTGTTAAATGGCATTTAAATATATAAAATAAATATCAAAAATATAAGTCTTTGTTTTACTATGGTTGCAGATATCAAAAAATTTCTATATGTGACACAGCACCAGAGTTAAGTTAGGGTTTTTCAAAATGCTGGCACGCCGAGCTCAAAAGGTTCGCCATCACTGCCCTAGAGGCAGCCTGCATTCCTTCTCACGTGGCCCCCTCCATCGTCAGCCCTGTAAAACACACTAAATTCCTCTGGTGCCTTGAATCTCTCTGACTTTCTCTTCTATCAGCCAGATAGTAGGCAAACGTACATATATTCTCCAGTAGAGAATAAAAGAGTTGTAGGCCTGTCTTTCATGAAACTGCTGTAAAGCCGCCTTATTTTTCAAGATGAACTCCAGAGAAGGTGGGTGTGCAGTCACACGACTTGCCAAGTCAGGACTAGAACCCAGGTCTCCCTGTGGCTTTACACCAGAGGCAAGAACCAGCAGCAAACAAGCCCGATCTCTCCTGAAGCTGTATTTTATGTGGCCCACAGAATGGTGCTGTTTTTTATTTGAATTACTGTCCAGCATTTAAAAACTGGAAATTTTCACATTAAAATCCTTTTCCTGAGAAGTTGGGAGCTCAGGCAAGTGCACCTGCTCTCCACAAGCCCTTTAGACAGGGCATGAGGACTCCAGGTGCCCCAATCCCCGGCTCACTTCGACCATTTACCTTCTTGATTTCCATAGGAATTTGAGTCATGGCACCTGCCTTACCCCAGCTGCCGTTTGAGACACTTTTTCTGACTGTTCAAACACTTTCTTATCGGGGCTATACATGCCAAATATGTTTGGCCCTCGTTTCCTAGCAATTGGAGATAATGCGACAGATTTTCAAAATAGGGAGCTATTTCCTGGAATTAATGCTGGCCATTTAAAAGAGCGTTTTCTCTGTAGGCCCATAGTCACTTACCATGTGGGTGCCCAGCATTCATGTAATTTCAAAAAGGACTCTTTCTAATGGGCTCACTTACTAATCAGAAACTTCTGACTTTAGATAAATAGAACATTTTGTATTTGTGAAGTCAAAGGGTTTATTAGGAAAGCTACCTTCTCATCTAAAGAATTTATGTCATGAACTCAATTATGGCCCCCTTTCTCCCCTCCCCCCCAAAAAAAACCCTCATAGGTTAAAGTCTTCACCTCAAGTGCTTCAGAATGTGATTTTATTTGGAGGAGATGTGATTAAGTTCAAATGAGACCTTTAGGGTGGGCCCTAGTTCAATATCAGTAGTGTCCTTATAAAAAGAAAAAAAATGGACATACAGAGAGGCACTAGGGATGCCCACAGAGGATAGACCACATGAGGACACAGTAAAAAGATGGCCATCTGCAAGCTAAGGAGAGAGGCCTCAGGAGAAACCAAAACTGGTGACATCTTGATCTTGAACTTCCAGCTTCCAGAATTCTGAGAAAAGTAATTTCTGTTGTTCAAGTCACCCAGTTTGTGGGATTTGGTTATGGCAGCCCTAGCTAACTAATACAGCTTCTTTAAGTTGTATAGCCTTAAGAAATGTATGCAGTAAGTTGTTGATTAATAATTCTTCTTGAGTCTCTGCAGCGAGAATCCCTAGTTGACTGACAGCTATGATTCTCAAACTTAGCTGCACATCAGAGTCTTTAAAGATAACAATGCCTGGCATCATTCCCAATAGTCTGATTCAATTTTGGGGGGATTGGTCCTGAGCCTCTGGTTTTCAAAGCTTTCCAGGTGGTTCAGAGGTTCAGCCTGGAGTGAGAATCATCGACTTGGAGAGAAGGATCTCCCCTCAAAGCGGGGTCAAGGCTTATGCAGCTCTCAGCTGGGAAGCCAGTGCCATCCAGAAATGGGGGCAGCGCTGTTGCCTAGATAGCAGGACCTCGAGCGCCTGGAGCAAAAATGAGCCTCTGCCCTTTGGCCTCATATTAGTGGAACCACCTCAAGTCTGCAAGTGAGGCACTTACTTGGTGCAGTGTGGCCGGGCTGGGATCCAGGGGTTTTGTTTTTTTATTGGTCTCCTATCTTTCTGCCATTGATAGCCTGTGTTTAATTTCTTGTCCCACCTTCCATACCAGTTGAGGGTGGGGCATCTGGGAGGGCATTCCAGGAAGCTGTGGCATTCCCTCAGCACCCTGGGCCCAGAGCTTGGAGCCGACAGAAGAGATGGCCGTTCTGAGGAGGGAGAGTCTGTGAAGGCCCAGATGGCTTCCTTCCCCCGCAGTTGTGAGGGCCGGGGCCTTGCCAGGGGTGCTGGACTCTTCTGTGGACGTGGCTGCTTTTTGCCACATCTTTTATGATTGAAATGGTGTTTCCTGATGTTTACGACTATTGAAGCTTTCTGACTTTATTAACTTAATCCCTGGCAATTCTTATCAGTCTCTCATGAGCCTGGGAGAGTGAAAACATTACCCTGTTCTGGTATTTTCCATGAGCTGCCTGCTCTGTTCCTGTGTGGAGAGCAGTGATGTGTCTGAGAGAGATGCAAGTGAACAGAGGGGACAGTGCTTGCCCCTGCCTCTCAGCCTCTCTCTTCTGTTTGCTGGTGTCTATCTAATCTTCCTCTCCGCCATCAGGTGAGACATCCTGACCCCGTGTCATAACTTCGCCCTGATAAGCGCTGCCCGGCAATTCCACGGTGTCAGCACACAGCTGCCTGCCCTGACATACGACAGAAAACTTCCAGTGCATTAGGAAGTCCCACCGACCACTTTCATCACAAAGCCAAACAGAACGGGGCCACTTTCAGGACCCTACAGATTACCAGGAAAAGAATTTTATAGGAGACTTTGGGGCTTAAGTGTTGATGGATATAAGGCGGTATTGCTAAAACAGAAAAGAAAGAGCAATTTGCTGCATTGTATGTCTAGAGTTTAAGAAAAATCCAGTGATACCCAGTGTCTCTTAAAGCTGGAGAAAGTTCTGGCCTCACTCAGTACAAATGGCAAAGTGATCCTTTTAGAGCACAAATCTGATCCTGTCCCTCTGCCTAAAATCTTCCAATGCCTTCCCATTGCCTTTGGATAAGCTTCAAATTCCCAACCAGGACCTGACCAGATCTGCATGTGTCCATGCTGTGTCCGCCCCCTTAGCCACTTCCTCTTTTGCACTCTCAGTCATACTAGTTTCTTTTCCTTCCTAGGTCTTGCTGGGCTCCCTTTCCTCCATTCTTTTTCCCCAGCCAACTCCTATTCAATCTCTAGACTTCAGTTTAGAACCCTCCCATAATTTGTCAGTTCTGGTTTAGGATAGCTTACTCCAGCCTGTCAGACAGATTCCATCATATTGAGCCCAAGGCATAGTAGTTGCTCAATAATACATGCATGCTGGATGAATAAACACCCAAAAAGAAACATCTAGAGGGAGACAGGTTTAGTTGGCATTGAGCTATTATTTACTAGAGGCCTGGTGCACAAAATTCATGCATGGGTAGGGTCCCTAGACCTGGCTGGTGATCAGGGCCGATCGGGACCTTCTGGCTGCCAGCTGGGGCCTCCCTTCCCCTGCTGCTGGCTGGGGCCTTCCTTCATTCCACGCTACCGCCTGGTGGTCAGCCCACGTCATAGCAAGCAATCGACCCCCTGGTCTCCCGGTCAAACTCCTGTGGGGACAATTTGCATATTAGGCTTTCATATATATAAATGTGATGCCATGGCCTCCACTCTTAAGAGAAAGAGTGTTTTTCAGAGAGCTGATCTGAGAAATAGGAGCTCTATGCACTGCTTCCCTTAAGGATACAGTGAAAAAGTCAAGGTGTTTTATTCCTCTTTTAAAAATAAGCAGAGCAAGATTCTCTGGTCTAATTGCATACATGGGACTAATATTAATGAAGTGATATTCATAAAAAGCTGAGCTCATTTGGCTAAAACAAACTAAGGTAATATATGTTCAGAGAGAAATAAAACAGGAAAAAAATCTATCCCTACTGTTGGCATTTAAGATTATTGTTTCAGCAGTCATATGTCTTAGATGTTTTGATCAGATTCTTCTGACTGTAAATTATTCTGTTTTTTCAAGTTAGGGACAAAGAAAAGAAAATGCCCTGTTTACCTTCCTCCCCTGCCTGTATTATGAGCTCAGTAAGCGCAAACTGTGTGGGAAGTTTCCTGCTTTAAAATTTATTTACTCTCCAAAGAAAAGCTACTTTTATTTCATTATTTTTTTAAGCACACATGGGCTTTAATTTGGTGAGAAAAATATCCTTGCCATTAAGAGGATTCTGCCTCATTGCCTCCAATAAAAAAAGCCTTCCCCTTAAATTTGCAGAACTCAAGGAAGCATAAATTAAAACAACATTTGTTGTTTGTCCCTTTGATCAACAAACACCCATCTCCAAAAGAAAACACTCTAAACCAGGCCACACTGAAAAACAGTCCCTTCCCTAAAATCAACCCACCTATACAAACAGCTTAGCCTCCCGCCTGGAGAAGGAAGAAAAAAAATGGGATGGGGTTGGGGACGGGAAGAAGAATTGGGAAGGGAATTGGATTGGGGTTCTTAAATAAGTTCCTTATTTTGCCTGTTGGCACAACTGTCCTCACCTGTTAGCTTTCCGACTATCAAACTTTTGATTTGGAATCAAGTAGTAAGGACTTTCTAGATTGTTTGGACTTCAAAGCATCTTTTGCCATTATCCACTAGGCATGCAATTTTTAAAATATTCTGTTCACCAGTGGTTCAGAAAGAGCAGAAGACTCACGCTTTTCCTCTCTACTTCTGCAAACTCTTACATCTTTTTCTTTTTCCCCCTTTTGGCCGCATAAAGAGAAAAGATATTTACATGTAGCTGTAAGGCAGCTTGCTAAGAGAAAAAAAGGGAGGAGAGGGGATGAAATAACAGCCAAAGGAATAGTAATGTATTTTCCTCTTCAGAAGGTATTTGGCCATTCTCTCTCTCTCTTTTTTTCCCTTATTTGTTTTTTAATGTTTTAAGTTTTTCACATTTTTAATTGTGGTAAAAAAAAAAAAAAGCACATAACATAAAATGTACCATCTTGACCTTTACAAAGTGACAGTTCGGTAGTGTTAAGTATATTCACATTATTGTGTAAGAATTCTGCAGACTTTTTCTTCTTGTAGAACTGAAACTGTATGCCCACCGAACAGCTTGCCAGCACCCACTTTACTGTTGTTTTTTAAATTAAAATGGAAAAGATGAACTCTTCTGATTCTGTAGAATGTCCTCATTATCTCATATGGTAGGAAGTCAAAAACGTTGTGTTTTTTATGTAACATAAAAGATACCTGTTTTCCAAGATCACTGTTCCCCAGGTTACTTATCTTCCGCTCTCTCCTGCACGTTCTAAGATAAGTGACAGAGGAAACAAATCCTGTCCTTGAACCTCTAGCAGCCTGGCCTCTCTGACTCTCCCCTAACATGGGGATCAAAGGAGAGTTCCCCTCTGACCACAGAGAACTATCCTCCTTTCCCGTCAAACTTCCAGAAGCCATTTCCTCCTACCCACCCAGCCTCCCCACTCCCCCCACTCCGGCCGCCACTGTGACACGCTGGTTGCTGGTCTCACGTTTCACACCAGCTGCCAGGGTCCCCACTTGGGTTGGCTCCAGTTTTCTGAAGCCTGGCAGTTCCCTAATAAGAAAACCAGGGATGTAAATCACCGGCCCAGACAGTTTCCTGTGGGGGAGCTTTTAAGTTCCCATCAGATCTTTTCATTCCAGTGCGTGAAGGGGAGACCAGCGCTCCCTTCAGACACACATGCGAACATAGACCAGAGCTAAACAAGGTTGGGTACTGCAGAGAGTGGGAGGGAAGCTCAGAGTAAAGATGCTTCGCACAGGCTTTCATTCTTTTGCCCCAAACACATTCATTTAATGAAGAGTGGGGATCTCATGCTAGATTTACAAGAAAAATAGCAGAGCTCTTAGTCTGGCAGTTCCAGTACTGATTGGGGAAGGGTTCTGGCTTGATAATTAGTAACACGCGATTACCACTGATATTTCTAAAAACAGGTGGTTTTTTTTTTAAGCATTTTTTGTTTTGTGAACTCAGCAGTTCCAAAGCGCTGGTGGGACATTTATTAGAGATCTCTTCTCTATCATGATTGCACTCGACACTGTAGGTTCCCAGATGAGTACTAAAGATGTGCTCCCTGCACTCTGGGACCTTACCATCCAGGTATCAAAAACCTGGAGTATATTACAGCAAAGAAGGCTGAGGGCTGATACAGGCTGAGGATCAAAGTCAAGGGACCCTAAAGTTCTGTAAGGGGTAGAATAAAGGAAATGAAGCACTCAGCAGAGTGCCTGAGGCACAGCATTCGATAAATGAAGTTGTTGTTAATAACAGGGATGATAATAGCATCATCCAGACATTCACCCAGGAGTAGCTCTATAAGGAATACAGGGCATACCGATAACGGAACAAACAATACTTTAAAGCCATATACAATAAGCACCAAAATTTAGTTCATAAATTTGGGGGGAGAAATAGCTAAAGCATTAGGGGGAAGGTCTTGAAAGATTGGGACTTACATAAACAAGAGAGACAAGAACCACCTGGACTCAAACAATGAGATGATGGTCAAAGAGCATTAATTGAGTCAGTACTGACATGTGCTCTGCACATGGGCATCAGAGGTAATGGGGGCGTGGTCCCTGTTCATGAAACACTTTTAGTCTAGGAGGGGAGGTTTCTATTTGAATGGCACCAGTAGCTCTATTTAAGGTAAAATGGATAAGGGCTATAGTGGATGATTGAATAATGTATTTTTAAGAATTCAGAGGAGAGAGAAATTGCTTTTGGTTAAGGATCAGAGAAGTTTCCTTGAGAATGGAATACATTTTATAGGCACTAGGAAAGGAATACATTTTCCAGGTCCGAGGAGAAGGGCTAGAATTTCCTTAGTAGAGACTGGGGTTGAGGAAGAAATCACAACCCAGACAAAGGAACATGTGAGTAAAGTGCCCAGGAGGGAAACCAGGGCATGCTTGTAAATGGTAATTATTGGACTCACTAAAGGTAGCTAGAGAAATTCTCTCCTTATAGCTGAGGTAAGAAGGATGGAATCAGGTAAAGTTAAGGGCCCTTCATTGGGGAAAAGGCACAATTTTTAAGAGTAAATAAATATAGCCCGGCTGGCATGGCTCCATGGTTGAGTGTTGACCTATGAACCTGGAGGTCATGGTTCGATTCCCCGTCGGGGCACATGCCCGTGTTGCAGGCTGAATCCCCTGTGTGGCGTGAGGGAGGTGGCCAATCAATGATTCTCTCTTATCTTTGATGTTTCCATCTGTCTCTCCCTCTCCCTTCCTCTCTGAAATCAATAAAATATACTAATATATGAAATTTCCATTTACTGAGGGAAAAGATCATTCTGGGGACATCTGGGACTTTGCTCATCCTCCATTCAATTGATGAGGCAAAGTGGGTTTTTAAGTAGCTTTCTCTGAATGGCAATGAAGTAAGTCTTTGCCTACAGAGCGGATGTGTCCAGTTTCCTTCCCCTTCTAGGAGACAACAAAAACGAGTCTTCTTGCTAAATAGTGTAACCTGCAGTGTTATCTTGGTCAGCCAGGGTGACATAAGAACAAGGCATGGGCTTTGGAGTCGGGCAGACCTTTTAATTCTTCATCCTGCCCCTTCTTTACTGTTGGGGCTTAGTAAGTTACTTAAAATCCGAGTTTCGTTTTCTCTCCAAATAAAATGGGCCTGCTTAGAGGTACCTTGAAGTGTTATTGTAAAAATCAGAAATAAGGTATGTAAAGCCCCAGACGTGGTATAGGACAAACAGGAGGCACAAAATAAATGGCGGCTGTTATTCCTGATAGGCTGTGGCTCAGCTCTTCCTGGTCTACCACCCAGACACGACAGCCTGAAGCCTGCAGAATCTGCCCAGGGCCCTGCTATCTTCTTGCCTTTGGCTAATACAAGCATACTTTGGACATCTCCCAAAGGTACTGGTTACAAGAACTTTAAAAATAAATTTTCTCTCCCATCTTATCTGGTTCCTAGGTAAGAGCACTAAAGTATGCGGAATAACACTGACATCCGGCTTAGAGTAGAACAGTTTCCTAAACACCAACTGGGAGAAAGTTGTGCTTAAAAGCAAATAAGCTGAAAAAAGTAAAGAAAAAAAAATGTATCAGTGCTTGAATCTACATGTTAAGAGTATAAAATATAACTGTGTAACTTCAGGCAAATCAAAGAGATTCTAAAAAAAATAACTATTGTCATGATACTTGGTGGCCAGAATCTTTTTTAAAAGCAAATTGTTTGTGGTTTTGAAAAGGATAAGGGGGAGAGGGAAATTAGGCTTCCTTTAGTCAATAAAGGTGAGACTGCCAAGGAAGTAAAACAGGGAGCTACTCTTTAATTTCCCTGCTTATTCTTTCTGAGAGCCAGAGAAGCTATTACTTAGAACCAATGGAAGCTTCCCACTAGCTAGGCAAAATTTAATTTCAAAGTTAGGTTTAACAATGAGAGGGAAGGGTGGTGGTTTTTT